>NC_143582.1:10874537-11028823 GCF_048544385.1 Mastigoproctus giganteus
GTGGTGCCAAGGTCGTGATTGGATAGTGGAACAAATTACCATCTACGTGAATGCAATGTACCTATTACCTGACAAGCGGTGGGTTCATCCACTAACAAGAGGGGTGACAGCATCATTGCGCAGGAACCAGGTATCCCGTGAATTGTCCTTTCAGTGTATTATGATTGCAAAAGGTCTTATTGTGGGAGCATGTGTAACAGGTACCGTGATTCAAGAAACGGAAGACATAACTGCTTTCTCAAAAGTATCCATCTCAAAGGTTTTTAATATTTGTATAGCAAGCAGTTCTGCTACATCCCAAAGGTGTAACTGGCAGAAAACCAATACTTCTAGAGAACCCGTTGTACTCTGAGGGCTGTACAGAAAAATTGAACATCCAGTGTGCAGCATATAACATCTGAATTTAACCAAGCCCAGAATTTCCCTATTTCAACCCATACTATGTGCAGAGAATTGGAGAAATTTTGGTTTCGCAGTTGCCTGCCTATTTGGAAGCCACTTGTTTCAGAGAAAAATCTGCTTGCAGTGGTGCCAAGGTCGTGATTGGATAGTGGAACAATGGAAGAAAGTTATGTTGTCAGATGAAACAATGCCTTGCTTTGCACTGATGGTAGGCAGAGTGGCGAGAATTTCTCAAAGTGATGGACACTGATTGCCTTATGACAACCCATCTGGAGGTGGTATCGAACAGGGAATGTTTTGTTGGCACGGACTGAATCCATTGATACTAGTGGAAGGTCAAATATCCAGGTAGTAACATCAGTTTTGTACTAGATCTGTGACACCCTGCAATGTTACCCTTGTATCCTGACGGTGATGGCCACTTTATGGATAACTGCAACAGCATATCATACCAGAATCATGCAAGAATAGTTCAGAAAACGTGACATGGATTTCCACCATTTTCCCTGGCTCCCACATTAATCTGAAACAGCCCTTTTGAGAATGTGTGGATTATTCTGGAGAGCCATTGGGCAACAAAGTCCTCTTCCTTCAACTTTGTTGCAACCATATAATTTGCTGGAAGAATGGCTAAAATTCAACCAAAATACACTAAAACACTTCATAGAATTCATGCTGCACTACACACTTGCTGTTAGTCAAAACAAAGGCAGCCCGATTCAATACTGAATAAAGGGGGTTTTTTGTGGGTCAGTGTGTGTATATTAGATTATAAATACCCTACAAAAAATATTCAGACATCCTTCCAATATAGTGAAGGGTGCAAAAGAGATGTATTCAAAACAGGAACATGTTTACAAGTATGCAGCCAGTAGTAGAGATATCATGAGCAGACGAGTCTCTGTGGGTGGCATTTCAGAGACTTAATCGTCAAATACTACAACAGCAATTTGTAACTGAGATCCTCACAACTGAACCTTATAAAGTTGACTGTAATTAATCAATGTAATGAAAACACGGATGGGGAGAAAATGTAGGTGTGCACAAACACCTACATTCACACAGGAAAAAAAATACAAGGCAGTAGGAACCCTTGACCCTGAAGAAACTGAAAAAAAAACAAAGCTACACTATCCTTAAAAATCGTTGGAGTTCTAGATACCATAGGAACATCCATAAGTGTGTCCAACGTTTTTAAGTAGATGCAAATCAGATTTTTCATGGCAGGGCTGCTGCTAACAAAGCCCACATTCATAACCGATTGCTAAACATCACTTGAAGGACCACACTTATCCTACCAATTATGATTGTGCAAGAGATTTTTTCCACGGCAAAAGAATGTATTGAGAATGCTAATTATATATTCCCCCAAAATTCCCCAACATTAAATATTTTGGTCAACACGGGGAAATAATCACTAAATTGTAAATTTTATAATATGCTATTAAAAGAATTAAATTAAAATAATGTAATAAATAAAGAAAAATACATTTGTTCAGTCTAATGTCAGTAACAAAATACATAATAAATGAGGTGACATGTTAATTATATCTAAGTATTTCTTGTCTTTTGAAGGCTATAAATTCATAAATTAATATTTATTGAATTATCTTATAGGTGTGGCATTACTGCCAACTAGACGGCCGCCACGACAGCTTCTTATGTGCCAATGGGACAGTATTTGATCAGCTGCACCGTGTATGTAACTGGTGGTACAATGTTCACTGCGAAGAGGCACCATATCTCTATGAAATCAATTCCGATTTATATCATGAGCCAGTAAAAAAGGATTTTCCTTCACCAGCATTAATAAAACTGGCACCTGATGATGACATATCAGTTTATGAAAGTCCAAATGATGTCGACTCTTTTCAGTATTCTAAGAAGCCATCCCATATCGTGCAGGAAGTGCCTATTGTTCTGGTCTCTTCGCCAAAAGATTCAGCTCAGCTGTACGATTCTTCATCACTTTCTGTAGATGATGTTGTTAAGCAAGTGGAATTAGATAGACCAGATGAAAGTTATATATATCCAAAATCCAAATCTGTTGTTTATGAAGATGATATTCCAACATACAGAGAACACACGCGGCGTCCATACCATCCAAAAAAGAAAGAAAAGAAATACTCTCGACATGGTTAGATCTCCATCCAGTGATTCACTTATCAAATTTGCCATTGTCACCATCAGATCAAGAGCATTTTACCACTGGAGTCCATTGCCTCATAGCTAAAGTACCAAAAATGGTATTTGTAAAATAAGTGATATTTCACTAAATCATGTTTCTATGTCATTATGCCATTGCTCAGAAATACGCCCTGCCATTACAGAATAAATAAAAAGCTTATTTTACTCAGTGACTTTTATTTTAGCAATAAACACTCACTAATACTAACTACTGGCAGTAATTAATTCTTTGAAGTTAATAATAAATGTATAATTTCACATTAGTGTAATAATTGTTTACAGTCAAACCTCTGAAATCCAACAACCTTGAGTATTAGTTCTCAGATAATATGCAAGGATTAGGGACCTCATCCTTCCTGGACCTTGGTAAATAAATTGTACCCTTGTCAAAGAATTGGAGAGATTCAGATCAGAGCTGAATATAACAACTTCAATAGGAATAGCAGTTATACAATAAGAAGGCACCCTACCACTGAATATTCCAAAAGACTGCATTTCTGTAGTTGACTAATTAGAAAACAACCTCAATTAACACGATGAAAATAAGCAAAAATGGTATTATATAAGGAGCGAAGTGAAGAGCGGAAGAGAAGTGCGGAGATTAAAAAAAAAGTTAATTTCTACATTGGCCAGAATGCATTGATGGGCCAAATAACATGAAAATAATATGCAACTAAAATACATGGATGCATATTTTATTATTACTACTATTTTTTTTTTTTTTATTTGCACATTTGGCTATTTGATGTATGCTGATCAACAAAATTTATACCTGCCCACAGAAGACAACATTCTTCACATCTTACTCGTTATATAACACCAGCTTGCTTATTTCCAGTGTTTCTTCAGGCCTTCTACCACTTCATATTAGGCATTTTTTTGTAATAGCTTTTTTGCTGAGGATTGCATAAAGCACCTATTGATCCTTTGCCATTAGTGCAGTCAAATTGGGTTTATTATCAAAGTAAATTTCTAGATCAATTCATACTGGTTAAACCTGTTTATTTCATTTATAGCTGCTTTTAGTCTATGCTTTCAGTGTGACCCAGCCATAGGGTTAGGATTTAATGGCATATTAGTGACATAACACATTATTATGCACCAGGACAACCCCTGTCATAGACATGGAGCACTTAAATTACTCACTCCAACATACATTTGATCAGCAAGGTTGGTGAATGATCCTACAATTCTTGAATGAATAGTGGTAGCTAAAAGATTGAGTAGGGCTTACATCTTTTTGACATGTGCATACCAAATTTTAACCTGATATATGCTAGTCAAGCAGAAAGCTGCTTTGATTGACCACATGCCATTCACATTTTAGCATTAGCAGAGCATATGATGTAAGAAAGCAAGCTTATACAGCATCAGCCAAAAAAAAAAAAAAAAAACCTTCCCATTTCACCCATCCGGTCGCTCGAAATGTTTGTCTAGTTCAGCCTTAAATTTATTTAAGCTATCAACTTCTACAACAGATGGAAGTCTGCAACTACCCGCTGGCTAAAGGTACATTTCTGCACATCAATTCTACAACTGTCTTTCCTCAATTTGAATCTATGCCCCCTCAGGTTCTTAATCTGAGCAAGTGGAAGTATCCCATCAGCATTGAGCCTGTTCAAACCATTCAAGGCTTATACACCTCGATCAGATCACCTCACAGGTGCCTAGTCTCCAGATGCTGCAACTGTTTGTCATAAACTCAGATCAATGGCTGACCACTAAAGAAATTGTAGGAAGGTCTCATTCATTCAGTTTGTATTAGGCTAAATACAAACCAGAGAATAAGGTCTAAAGCTTCCAACAGAAAGCATCATCACCAAAGCTTAAAAAGCAGTCAAAATAACCTTCACATATGAAGGTCATGTTGACTCTTTTTTTTTTTTTTTTTTGTTTTTTTAATAGGAGATTAGTATTATCAGAATTCTTTCTGGAAGGTGACACTGTTATTGCAGCCTACTATCACGCTATTTTAAAATGGTTGAGAGATGCAACCCACCATATGCAACTTGAAAAATAATAAAATAGTTGGCTCATTCACTATGACAAGGCTCCACATCACTTGCCATCTGGCAATTTTTGACCAACAAAAACGTTACCGTTGTGCTAATTAACTGAGTTAATTAATATTCCCTTCCCCATGTCTCCGAACACTAAATGTTGTGGTCATCATGTCATATAAACACTTGATTGTAATTTTTATAAAAAAGAAATTTAACAAACAATGCCCTAAATCACATATCACTTGCCATTTGGCAATTTTCACTGAAAAAAACATTACCATCATGCTGGATCGAGCTTATTTTCCTGATTTGGCACTTTTTCTGCTGGCTTTTCCTACAACAGTTTCATCTCAGAATTGAATACCACAAGATTGAGTCAATCTGGATTGGAAAGGGTAGAAACATTTTTGGGCTTTCTTCTCACTATGATTGAATTAATCACCTCCGGTGAACGTTACTTGACAAAAAATATCCAGTTTTTTTTTCTGTCAAATTGGAAGAAAAGGTTCTAAAAGCAGGGTGGCAAATGTGTTAAAACAGGACAAGAAAGGAAAATGATCTGAGTCAATTTAAAAAATCCAATCTAATCAAACGTAATGCATCACCAAAAAAGAATAAACAAAGGGCACAAAAATATTTTGATCAGTGGTTGGCATAATGGAACGAGTGTATAGTTGCAAGAGAATATTTTATTCAGATCCTGAAGGTTGATGAAGGCACTTCCAAAATAGTACCACTTAAGATAGTACTATTTTAGAAGTGCCAGATGAATAAAACACTGAGTTACAACAAGTAAAAATGTATTTTTATTACTGCATGATAAATTTTAAGTCTGCTGCCCATTACAATACTTCACTGTAAGAGGACAGATAACTGCAAACAGATTTAGATAAGCTTTTTGTTTTGTCATTTTTACAGTTTAAGTGAAATTTTACACAATAATTTGTAGTGTTATCACATTTATAAAAGCTATTAAATCTCAATTGGATTAAAAGAAAACTGTACAGAAAACCTCATCCAATTGTTTTCAATTTGTACACCTGGTTACAGATCACTTCTATATTACTGATATCAAGGTTGTACCTTGGTAATCTTAAAGATATTGACTACCTCGTCCCAGCCACAATCTGCCACCTAAAAAAAAATACAAAAACTTATAAAATATGTGCAAGAATAAAATACAATTTTCAATTTAACAAGGAAACAGTATAATACAAAGAAGTGGTGGGCAAATGTATCAACATTTTCCCACCACTTCTTTGTAGCTTATTTAAATCTGGCACTAGTGTTTGTGGTGCCTGAGGCAAAACCTTGTAATGACACCTAATTCATATCGTATCTTAACATGCATACATATGCAGTAGCGCATCTAGCAATGCCTATTTTAGGCGGCACCTGTGGAAAGTGCCTCACTTGCGCACCTCTAGCACCAGGCCTGATTATGCTTATAAATTACAGCAGTTGTTCTCAATCACTAGCCTGCAGTCTAGTGTCAATCAGTGATTTCTTACAGAAGAAAGAAATTAAGGAACAAAATATTGTGTGCCATTAGATTTCAAAGCAGCAGGTAAAAACTGCACATTTACCATTAGAATTTTACAGGTCAGCAAGACTGAAAGTCTAAGCAAAAATGACCTATAGGAAGATAATCTTCTCCCATCCACTAGATAACATTTCTCCCATCCAGAGATAACATTTCCTACACTGTATAAAGTACCTCTGAAGTTGAACAGGTATACATACAGCACATTAAAGTATAGTCATTGTTATAGGTTTGTATAACTAAAAAAATGGCTAAAGTATAGTCTGTTGTAGTTTATTTAAATCAGGCAGCTTCCTAGCCTTTTTATTTTCATGCCTTTATGAAGTGGTGCCAGAATCCTAAAGTTGCGAATGTCAGTTATAGGTCTTGAGTTCTCTTTCTATTGACTTTTGGACCATCAATCTTACTGCAGAGGTAACTGAGGAGAGTATTAACCACCCTCTTCGGGGTTTGCTGATCCCTTGTGTAAGTGTTGTGTTCACTGGAACACATTTTGATTCTGTATCAGCCTTTTTTTATCAGCTACAGTTGACTTTGAAAGGTTCAAATGGAATGAGCAACAACATGAAGAGAAAATTACTAACATTGCATCAAACCTTGAAATTCAAAGTGCCACACTGTATCTATAATAGCTATGAGCTCATATAACTGACATCTGTAGTGCTTCTTTACTAATTTTATATCTGTTTCTATTTGAATATTGTCTATGATTTTTTTTTTTAATATTCAATATGAATAGTACTTGGGAATGAATTCAATAACATTTAAACATACCTGATCAGGAACATGGAGACTGAAATCCAAACCATAAACAAATTCTCGATGGTGCTGAAGAGTATCTACAGGATGTGGGTTGTCCCAATTCCAAACCCTAAGTCAAGAAATAATAATTATCATTAGTTATGTAAAGATTCATTAAAGCAGTTGCTTGTATATGAAAAATATATAACAAAAATAAAAATCATTTATGCAATTCATTGGTTTGAGAGTACAAAATGTCTAATAAAAAGTGTCATTTATCCTCATCAATACCACCTACAACAATTTAACACATTAACCACTGTGAGCCAGACACAAGTCATGTCTCAGTTTTTCAGTTTGACAGGCCTCAAGACCCATGTGCAGTTTATTCGTTCAAGCTATGTGAGACAGAAGTCGCTTCTCATATGGACATTTAAAACAGGTGGTTGGGAGAACCTAAATATAATTTTATCTTGAAGTTATGTGAAACCATTTAATAGGCTGTTTAATTAAATACCTCTTAATGTTTATTTAGTGCCACTAGGTACAGTAGGCTTTCAGAATAACGGCACCTTCACGGATTCAAGGTGCCATTATTTTGATTTTTCTGTTATCTAGAAAGTTTTATTTTTAATATATTTAATGCAGAAAGAATGAGGCTAAATAAGAAATAGAGATATTAAGAATGTAATTTTATTAACTGGACATAAAATACATAAACATGTTGATGATCCAATGTTATATTCTGCGATTAATATACTCCTGCTTACGTCCCATTCTATTTTCTTTATTATATCGTTTGTCAGTGCGGGTAGCACAGTGGTATCGTCACCGTTCTCCTCACAGTGGGTGCAAAAGGCCCAGGTTCAAATTCCATCAATGACATCGGCTTTTTGCACTCTATGGCTGAGTTAGTCGGTCTCAAGGTCCCCTGCGATAACTGTGGTTTTTTATCCAGCACAACAGGCAAATCGACCAGAGAACATGCACAATTTACACACACACACAATACACATGGGCATATGAATTAACTTTTGAATTAACTAATAGTTTGGATAAAAGAAGAACAACTAATAGTTGTTCTTTTTTTCTTCTCTGTATAAGGTTTATTAACTTTAGGAACCATACTGAGGGGTTTTTAATTTAAAATAAATGTAAAACAGTAATATAATCCATGATATCAGTACAGAATTCACTTTCAAAATGGTGAACATAAACAAATACAGTAATCACGACTTGCTGTTTTTTCTTTTCGGCACTGCAAGATATCTGTGCTGTACGTAAACATCCAATCTCGATGTGCCATTAGCTCGAATATTCCGTTATTTAGGGTGCCGTTATTTCGACAGTCTACTGTAACATGAAAGTCGGATATGCTACAAACCAGAAGATTGTGAAGAGGATGACAAGAGCTTCTACATACAGATTGAATGGACAAACAAGTGTGAATATCTTATTATGGGTGATTTCAATTTGCCTTTATTGAATGGAGTAAGCAAGAGTGACACTCACAATGGGACAAAATTTTTAAATAAACTAAATGATTATTATTTGCCTCAGCAAGTTAAGGAAAATACTAAAAGTAAGATTTTAGACCTGATTATTACACACTAGCCAGATAAAATTATAAGATTCACAGTAGAGAAATCATTAGCAGGAAGTGATCATGCAGTCCTCAGTTGGAAGATGAAAAAAAGGTTGCTAACAGTAAAGGCATGGGATTTAATTTCAGGAAAGGGAACTAGTTTAAGATGTTACATGGCCTCTATGAACTGGATAGAGGAGAACCAGACAACAGAGGGAGGAATGGAGGATATATACATTAGAATTATGTAAGATCTTTAAAGCAATAGTCACAAAAGCCATGAATATATATATATCATTAAGAAAATATAGCAAGAGAAGGATTACAAGAAAGATGAACAGAGTGGGCTATTGAAATAGAGCAGAAAAAGAGGTGAGTTACAAGTAATGGAATGTACTGAAGCCTATAGCAACTACAAGTTCATGTAGTTGCTACATCTCTTATATGAAATGAAGTTGTTTTTTAAAGATTTTATCAATTTAAATATTTTAATACATGGTTCAGAAGCGGAGATACACTTGTCAGAAACTAGGGTCTGATTACTGCTTAAAAAAAAGGGAACACTCCCTCATATTCAGATTCAAAAGTTGATGAAACTGAATCAAGTGAAATAAATTGATATAGAGGGCATTAGCACATTAAAGGAAAGAAAAATAATAATGAGTTTTTTATAAAAATTTTAACAATATTTTTTATAAATATTTTATAATTTTTTTTTTTTAAATTTTGATTTATTTTTTAAAATAATTTCACTTTAATACTGAGAAATCAAGTCCAAGCAAGAACCACTTAATATCTAAAAGCATTTATGCATAAAGTTTTCATATTTAAAAAAATTAAATTCCAAAAAAAAAATCTTCAGAGCCTGCTACTAGCAGAAACAGCCCTTGAGGCCACATATTTTAGCTAAATACTGAGAAATCAAGTCCAAGCAAGAACCACTTAATATCTAAAAGCATTTATGCATAAAGTTTTCATATTTAAAAAAATTAAATTCCAAAAAAAAAATTTTCAGAGCCTGCTACTAGCAGAAACAGCCCTTGAGGCCACATATATTGAGCAAACAAACTACAGAATCAGTTAATGCAAGTAAACATTATCATCATAAATGGAAAATATTTATAGTCCAAGGTTCAATGGGTGTTTGAAAATCTTATGGTTGTGTGTGTAGGGGTGGCAGAATTTGTAGTTTTGCCTCTGCTTGGAGAAAAAACAATAAAAAATGTAGAGCAGGGAGTGTACAAAGCTAGATAAACAAATTCATTTGGATCAAAAGGGAGAAATTAGCTAAAAGATAACATTAACTGTTTATAACCGTTTTTAAGTCTAGTTTAACTCATGCAGCTGAGAGCTGGGTAAGCAATAAAGAACTGACAAAAAAAGAAAATCTTCAGAAATGAGAGTTTTAAGAAAAATAAATGGAACAGATGGAAAGAGTGGCAAGATCACATTACAAGTGACGAAATAGCTAAAAATCTTGAGTAATCAAATATATAATCAAAAGTAAGTAAAGCAAACTTAAAATAGTATGGTCATGTAAAAAGGATGGAAGTGGGAGGTTAGCTACACAGATATTTGAAGCAAAAATGAATAGTAACAGGATAAGAGGTACACCACGAATAAGATGGCTCAATGGCACCAAACAAACACTAGAAGAAAGAGGAATTACTTTGGCTAGGGCTAAAAATCTAACTAGAAATAAGACAACATGGAGGAAAAGTGAAAATGGAAAGTTGAGAGTACAGGAGGACTGATTGTACTACTATCACAGCGATCTTTACAATCATTGAATTTAATATATTTAGTTGATAATTCTGATGTACTTTTGTTCTTACAGATTTCTCTTCTTCATAGCAACTCATTCTAATTCTGCCAAAACTATTTTATGGTTACTGAACATTACATATGATTCAAATCTGTCTTCATTTTTGCAGTACCTATATTAACAGCCTCCGCTCTACAGTTTCCTTCTGAATGTCAGCATTGTCTAGTGCTATAATGGAAATTCTCTATTGTTTTCAACATGAACTTTGTTTCAATTTCTATTACTATATTTGAAATTCTATATATTACTTTAGCATCTCCACATAGACTCTGTACTAAAACAAGTTCTCAAAAAAAAACTTGGTTTTGTGTGAGGTGCTTAAAGCACCTCACAGATAAAATTAATCTAAAAATTCAAAATTAAAGCAGATGATAATATATTTCTGCACAATTCTAATATTATAACTTTAGATTATTATTAAATATGAAGTTATTAAATGAGGAAAACCCAAGAGCATTACGTGAGGATGGAGAGACAAATGAAAGAGTAGTGGAAGGCAAGAAGTGGAAAGCGCACTCAGAAAAATGAAGAGAGGAAAGCAGTAGGTGTTGATCAGATACCAGTAGAGGTATGGAGAAGTCTGAGCGAAGAAGGGATCGATATCCTATGGGACTTTAGGGAAAAACTGTGACAACAGGAGAGGATGATGTGCAGGAATGCAGGAACTACAGGGAAATAAAGTTAATGTCTCATTCGATGAAGATCTGGGAAAGAATTGTGGAAGGAAGGATACGGCAGGAGACGGAAATAGGAGAGGAACAGTTTGGTTTCATGCCGGGAAGAGGAACAATAAATGCGGTCTTTACTTTAAGGCAGGCGATGGAAAGATACAGGGAGATGCAAGTAGAGTTGCACGTGGTGTTCATAGACCTGGAAAAAGCATATGAGAGTGCCCAGACAAGAGGTATGGAGATGCACGAGGGAGAAGGGTGCATGAGAAAAGTACGTAAGGCTTGTGAAGGAAATGTACGAGGGAGCGGTGACTCAGGTTAAGAGTAGTGTAGGTATGACTGAGGGGTTCTCTGTAGAAGTTGGACTGCACCAGGGATCAGCTCTCAGCCCATATCTGTTTGATCTGGTAATGGATGTGTTGGTGAGAGAAGTGAAGAGTAGAGCACTATGGAATATGCGGTTCGCAGATGATATTGTACTGCGCAAACCATCCCAAGGAAAGGTAGAGAAGAAATTGGAGGAATGGAGGAAACCGTTGGAAGAGAGAGGATAAGTAGAACAAAGACAGAATATATGGTATTGAATGGAGAAGATGAGAGTTCTATAAAACTACAGGAGGAAAAGCTACCATAAGTATCTGGGATCAAACGTTGAGAGGGATGGAGGATTGAGTGCAGAAATACAGCATAGAGTGCAATGTGGATGGTTGAACTGGAGAAAGATGAGTGGGGTGCTGTGTGACAAGAAAGTAAATTGTAGAATGAAGAGAAGAGTGTATAAAACTGTGGTTAGACCCACATTGATGTACGGTGCTGAGACATAGGAGATTACAAGGGCCCAGGAGAAGAAGATGGAAGTGGTGGAGATGAGGATGCTAAGATGGATGTGTGGTGTGACGAGGAAGGACAGGATAAGAAATGACTACATCAGAGGTACGGTTAAGGTTGGGTCTCTGAGTAAAAAAATGCAGGAATCTAGGTTGAGGTGGCTTGGACATGTGGAATGAAGAAGTGAGGAGTATGTGGGGAAGAGGTGTGGAAAGTTGGAGGTGATAGGGAAGAGGGGGGGAGACCTAAGCTGAGATGGAAGGACAGAATGGCAGAGGATTTAAAAGAGAAAGGATGGAGGAGAGAGGAAGCCCAGGATAGGAAGGAATGGAGGAAAAGAATTAAGGACGGAAATGCCGACCCCATATAAACGTGGGAAGAAAGCGAAGATAAAGAAGATTATTATTAAATATATTTCAGTAACAACACAAATGTTAACTTACCTAGTTGTGAGATCATATGACACTGACAGAAGAAGTGACTCCCTATGTGGAGAAAACTAAAAAAATAAAAAATAATAAAAATCTGTTAATTTCAAAAAATATATTTACACTCTCTAAATTTAAAATTTCATGTATACTATACAGAAACAACCGAAAATAGTATAATAATTGCCGAGATATATATTACATCACAATTAGTGTAGATTTCCTTCGATAATTTAAAGAATAATCTTCCCAAACTAATTTTTCAGATACTAGAATAAAATTGCAATCCTAATAAACTAAAAATTTTAAATAAACAAAGGCAACTGTGAATTGTAAAGCAGAACATTAATTAAAATACTCCAAATTATGGTAATGGCAGCACTCATGTTTCTGTTATGTAAATAAACCATTTCACAGTAAAAGAGGGAAACCAACATCTACTAGTAGAGAAGACAGGGCATCATCAAGTAACCAATTTTTGGTATTACTGAAATAAATTTTATGTGGCATGCAACAAAGTGACAAGTTTCATGGCAAATATTTTCATAAAGTGTTTCCTAATATTTCATTCTTCACAATGTGTGCAACTAACCTCAGCAGGGAAGCCTTTCCTTCAAGTATAATCATATTTGAATAAATGTATAATGTTCTTGCTGATGAAAATCAAAAGGAGAAATGACACTGGAAAAGTCATTAAGAGTGATGTCATATCATCACTTATGCTTGCAGATTTTGGTTTTGTGGTTATCTACATAGTGGAGTATTGTACATGCTAATTGCTTTCTTTACAATTTAATGTGCAGTGTAATAAAATGTCACAATATACTCTTTTAAAAGAAAGAACAGAAATAATTGAATTAAACAGTAGAGAGTGAAAACTGATGCATATTTTAGTATAATACACCACTACACCAGATGTGGAAGATGACTATAAATGACAAATATATGATTATGCATGAATTTAAGACAAAAAACAGAAGTCAACTTACATACCAGAACACAAAATATAATTCAGCAATGACAATATACTCACTTCCATAGAGTCATTGACTAAGTATTAGTAGACTATTATCCTATAAATTTAATAGTCCAAAACACAGAAAAGGAAATAAGCATGCAGGAGCTGCAGTTTAATAAAGAATCCAGCTTCCTAACTTACTGTCAATCCATGACTCCTTTTATAATTCCATAAAAAGTTATGTTATTTGGTTTTTATTTGGTTTTTAGGAGCATTAGCAACTAAGGCCATATTGCTCTGGGATATGCGGTGGTCATTCCCTGACCTTTCTGCTTCCTCCGTATTTGGTGGTGACGGACTCGAACCCCGGTCTAATCAAGAAGCATGTGCTACGCACTGCTGCTCCTTCCCACCCGGCTACGGAGGCGCCCATAAAAAGTTATGGATTGAGACAACGGTGCAGTGAGAGGGACATATGCTTGTCCAATCTTTGCAATTATAGTGAAGAACACCTAAAAGGATAGCCCAGCAGGAAATCACTTCAACTGAAATACTTAAAACTGATAACTGACTTCCTGCATAGATGGAATTCCTAAAAGTTCTTGAAATTCAAAAATAATTGTTTTTAAAAAAGTACGTTACACAATTTAAGCAAGTAAGCACATAATTATAGACTCACCTTCACTTTACGAACAGCATAAGTATGGCCTATAAATTGAAAAACAGGACCTTTAGGATGGCGCAAGTCCCACCCTCGGATCATCCCTTCAGTTCCTCCAGTTGCAATAATATTCTGAAATAAACAATAATTATAAATATACATAAAAACACAAAGAGTAGTAAGCACTACAAAAAGTTATTATAATCCATTAATAAAAGCAAAGCATTTAATTATGTAAAAATTCATACATCAAATTTTGGCAGTGATTGTCCACTATGTGGCATCACAAGCCACAATATAATTAATGAAAATTAATGAAAACCAATGAAAAGTGACAATAAGCAATCAATATGAAATAAATGATGCAAAAAATACAGAAATAAAACATTTTTTGCAGAAAATACTTTTTTCTGATTGGGTTTGTGATATTTGAAAATTAATCAAATTCACTTATTTGTTACTTTTATCAGCAAATTTTTATTTAACAATTTAGTCAATTTTTATTAGTTAAGTTTAATTGAAAAATTTTCCAGTGAGCTGAATACTGCATGATATTTCATAACAGTATGCATTCAGTGAAATGCCAATATAACAAATCTATGCATGCAACCAAAATATATTTATTTCAATGAAATTTCATTATGCTGAAATACAATAAAAAATGCCAGAATGACAGTTAACATATTACAAAATGATTACAATGAATTACATTTTCATGCAATTTTATATTTCTAATGAAAAATTTTTAAAAATTTATCTTTTTTATGCTTGTTATTTTCAACAAAATAAAATTAAAAAATTTTTAAAAGCTTTATTACAGATTTTAAACTTATTAAAGTTTCAAAACTGCTGGTAAAAAGAAAAATATCATTACTACGAAACTAGTCTTTTCCATTTTCAAATTAATAAAACTGTAACAAGTGCAACCATCAGATTATACTATGTAAACAACAGTACTTTACATAAAACTGTAAACAAACATAATTTCAATGCTGGCACCTCATCTACCAACATATTTCCCTAACATGCAACTGTATGTAAACAAAAGCCACTAATCTTAAAGTGGCAATTAACTGCCTAATTAATAAATCACTGCAGTACTGCCAGATGACAAAGAGCAAAGATCAATATACTGTTTAAGGATTTTCTTTTTATGAATTTCATTATAATGGTTATATTTTCTGGAGCAGAATAAATTTTTCTAGAACTAAATTGGTATTCTTGTTAAAATGAAATATTAATGAAGGCAGGGAAACAGCAGAAATTTCATTATTCTGAACAATTCATTACTCTGGCATTCATTATACAACATATCTCCACAGCACAGACACATGTCACAAATCAATCAACAGCCATATTGTTTGTTTGTTTGGTTTTTAGGAGCATTAGCAACTAAGGCCATATTGCTCCGGGAATATGCGGTGGTCATTCCCTTGACCTTTCCGCATCCTCCGTATTTGGTGGTGATGGGCTCGAACTCCGGTCTAATCAAGAAGCGTGTGCTACGCACTGCTGCTCCTTCCCACCTGGCTACGGAGACGCCAACAGCCATATTATTAGTTATAGAAGTTTAATTCATCTTATGGTACTCTGCTGCTATAGTTTTGCTTCTGGGTCTGAAAACCAATGAAACCTACATTACCTAGCCAGTGTCCTTCCTAATGTGCTCTGTTAAATGTCCATGAATTATTGACAATTACTAACCCAGTCGATATGGTCTATCAACTTTCCATTCGCTATTTTCTTTCATGCCACCTATTTCCTGTTAAATCATTGTCTTTATCCAAATTAAATCCTTTACTTTAATGCATGTTTGATATCATCAATCCACATCACATTCCTCTAGGTGGACTGCCTTTAGCCCTATTACCATTAATATTTGTTTAAAACATCAAAAATCTCTATAGTTTACGCTCTTTCCTTGTCCTTTTTACACAACCACACAACCTTAACTTTGCTTTACTTATCTTTGACTGAATGCTCTTTATCCAAAGATTTTTTTTTTTTTTTATTTCCTCAGTTTCAATATGATCTTTCAACTGTTTCCATCTGTCAGTTCCATTTATATTTCTTAAAAATCTCATTTCTGAAATTCAAATTTTGAGCAATTCCTTTAATTTCTTCCTTATCTCTCAGATCCACATGTTAAAACTGGCTTAAAATCAGTGTTATTAATAGCTAATAATTCTGTCTTTGGCTCCCTACATGTCCTGTGGTCAGGGAATGACCACCGCATAGAAGGAAGAGGATGAATCAGATTGGTCCACTTGATATCGATGGGTCAACTGTTGATGATTCTGCTCAGGTAGCTAACAAACTAAATGAATATTTTGCATCGACATTCACACATGAGGAGTTATTCAGCGAGGGGAATGCCAGAGGTGTATTCAACTCTGGCAGTAAGCTAGAGAATCTTGTAATAACTGAGAGTAAAGTGGAGGAGAAATTGTTGAAGATAAACACAAGAAAGGCACCTGGGGTGGATGGGATCTATCCAGTTATATTAAAGGAGGCAGCAAAGGAAGTAAGCAAACCCTTAGCCATAATTATGAGAGCTTCTTTGGACTCAGGGGAGGTACCCATGGACTGGAGATGTGCAAATGTGACCCCAATTCACAAAGGAGGATCAAAGGCTGACACAAGTAATTATAGACGTGTGAGTTTAACTTCTGTTCCCGGAAAATTAATGGAGGCACTGGTTAGAGAAGCACCGCAGGATCATCTAGACAAGACTTCAGTTATAGCTCGGACACAGCATGGTTTTGTTAAGGGGAAGTCTTGCCTGACCAATTTGATCGGATACTATGATGCAGTCACAAAAGACTGGATGCAGGGAATAACTTTGATATTATATACTTGGATCTTAGAAAGGCTTTTGATACTGTTGCACATGGAAGACTGCTGCACAAATTGGAGTAGTGTGGCATTGGAGGCAAATTGCTGTTATGGATAAAGGGGTGGTTGAGGGGGAGAAGACAGAGTGGTAATCAATGGACACTGCTCATCGTGGACTAATGTTATTAGTGGAGTCCCTCAGGGTTCAGTACTGGGTCCATTATTGTTTTCTGTATTTATAAATGATATTGATGATGGTATATCATGATGATGGTATATCAAGCTTAATGTCCAAGTTTGCAGACGATATGAAGGTTGGCAGGGTTGTCAACACTATGCTACTGCAACAGGATCTGGAAAGGTTGAGCAGATGGGCTGAGTGGTGGCAAATGAAGTTTGACATTGATAAATGTAAAGTACTACATATGGGAAACAGCAACCCCAGAGCAACGTATCAACTCTGTGGTACTACACTGACAGTGGTAGAGAATGAAAAGGACCTGGGGGTGGTTGTGCAGGTAGATATGAAGTTCTCTGAGCAGTGCAGACGGGCTGCAAGAGTAGCTCATGGTGTATTGTCAATGATATATAGGAATTTTTCTAGCAGGGATAAGGAGGTGATTATTCCCTTGTATAAGGCAATAGTCAGACCACACCTAGCGTACTGTATACAGGCCTGGAGGCCTCATTTCAGGAAGGATGTAGAGATGCTGGAACGAGTACAGAGAAAGGCAACAAGATTGGTGAATGGAACAAAGGGGTGCTCTTATGAAGAAAGGCTTAAGTTTTGCAAATTACAGTGTCTGGAGATTAGGCACCAGCGAGGTGATCTGATAGAGGTGTATAAAGCCTTGAATGGTTTTAGCATGCTCAATGCTGATGGGATTCTTCCTCTTGCTCAGAATAATCACCTGAGAGGGAATAAATTCAAATTGAGGAAAGACAGATGTAGGATAGAGGTGCGGAAATTTGCCTTTAGCCAGCGGGTGGTTGGTTGGTGGAACAGACTTCCATCCCTTGTCGTAGAAGTTGATAGCCTAAATAAGTTTAAGGCTCAGCTGGACAGGTATTTCGAACGAAGAGAGGGGTGAAGTGGTTATTTTTTATTTATTTATTTATTTTTATTTTATTTTTTTATTTTTTTTTTTATTTTTATTTTTATTTTTTGGCTGATGCTGCATAAGCTTGCTTTCTTGCATCAAATGCCTCTACTAATGCTAATACCATGGAAATCTGTCCCTTAGATTTCTACACTGAGTAGCAACTCAGTAAAATCTCACTCAGATGCCATTTTTAACATTGAAATCTACTTGCAAGTCTCATGACCTTTCCTGGTGATACAAAGCACATGACACAAAGATATCTGCATATATTTATGTTGGTGAGCATAAACATTTTTAGCAACAGTACATATAGGGCATACAAATTTTTAACATATTTGTACCTGATTATATTTACACCAGTCACAACTTAGGACTTCTGCACCATGTGCTGGAATTGACATTACAGGATGGTCTGGTATCTTTGAATTCCAAATTTTAAGTGTACCATCAGCTACAACAAAAAAAAAAAAATAAATAACATCATTATTATTTATTTTTATCATTATTGGTTAAAAATTTTAATGCATTAAAAATACTTCTAAAATTTCTCCCTGTACGATCAGGGAGCTCCAGATGGAACTCCCTGATCATACAGGGAGTACTATGATGGTATTATGAATCCATGAAATCAATAATATCTATATAACAATAATTTTTTTTTTTTTTTTTTTTTTTTTATGAGAACCCCAAACACGAGAGGTATTATAACCTATAGTACTTAGTACCGTGCTTGGGTTGGAGGTTGAGAAGACGAAAGAAGATATTTGTTGATATTGGACTTGAACTTCTGTAGATTGTAATTTTCAGGAAATATGTATGAAGGAAGGTTGTTCCAGAAAACGGCAGTTGAATGAATAAATGAGGAAGATGAAAAGTTGGTTCTGTGGGTTTGAAGTTGGACAGTAAATGGATGTTGGCTGGTGGCGGCACGTGTTCGGACTGTTTTGAAAGAGAGAGCGGGAATTATAGAAGCCAATTCAGAAGAACAGTGCCCATGGAAGTATCTGTAGAAGAGGCATGCAGCAGAAACAGTGCGTCTATGAGACAGCGAGTGGAGAGACTCTGTTAGAGATGAATCATTAATTAACCTAACTGCCCTCTTCTGAATGGAATCAAGAAGCCTGAGAGAGGTTTTGGGGGCACCACCCCAGATGTGGGAACAATATTCCATGGCAGGGCGGATTTGCGATTTATACAGAGTGAGCAGCTGTTTGGGAGAAAAGTAACGCCGAGAGCGAAAGAGAAAACCAAGTTTTTTAGATGCAGAGGAAACAATATTTGTAATGTGCTTGTGCCAAGAGAGATTAGGTCAGGGTAATCCCCAAAAGAGATATATCATTTTGCCTAGAAATCGGAATGTCACTAAAGATAAGCATAGGAGCAGAAGAATCCTTTTTGCGAGATATAAGACAAGATTGAGTTTTAGAAGGGTTGAAATCAACTAAGTTGTCTTTGCCCCACTGGAGAATTACCTGAAGATCGGCATTTAAGGAATTGGCAGCAGATTTTCGAGAACTTGAAGCTGATTGAGCTGGACAAGGTTTCTCAAAATGGAAAGTTGAATGCAATGTGCTATCATCGGCAAAACTATGGATAGGATTTCCAGTCAATGGAAGAAGGTCATTGATATACAAGAGGAAAAGAGTGGGGGAAAGAACTGAACCTTGGGGGACACCGGCATTAGTGGAGAAGTTAGAAGACAGAGAGCCATCTACCATCACCCTCAGTGAGCGATCAGAGAGAAAACTGGATAACCAATTACTAAAAACAGTTGGCAAACCATAAGATAGAAGCTTGTTTAGAAGACCTTTATGCCAAACACGATCAAAAGCCTTTGAGATGTCAAGAGCAACTACTTGTGTTTCACCGAACCTTTCCATTGAATTAGTCCATAAATGGGTAACATAAGCCAGAATATCACCAGTGGATCGACACTGATGGAATCCATACTGGCGATCGTTGATCAGACGGAAGGTTTCTAGGTAGTTTAAGAGTTGGCGGTTAATTGATTTCTCCATTCCTTTAGAAAGAGTAGAAGTAATTGCAATGGGACGATAATTGAATGGGAGGGATTTGTCACCCTTTTTAGGAACTGGCTGGATATGAGCAAATTTCCAAGCAGAAGGAAAAACACCTTTGGAATAAGAAAGTGAAAAAAGGCGGCAAAGAATAGGAGTAAGTTCAGGAGCACAGGTTTTGAGAACAAGTGGAGAAATACCATCAGGACCTGGAGCTTTCTTAGCATCAAGATTCATCAAAATCCTTCTGATATCCTTTTGACGGAAGACCACAGGAGGCATTGAATGGAGCGTGTTAGGAATGGTGGGAGGTGTTTTACCAAGATCATTAATACATGAGCTCAAAGAAAAATGGGATGCTAGCAGGTCAGCTTTATCCTTGGCTGAAGTGACAACAGAACCATCTGGTTTGGACAGAGGTGGGAGCAGAGATGGGCAAAAGTTGCGGCCAATAGCTTTGGCAAGAGACCAGAATGCTCGGCTACCATTAGGGCAAGAAGCAAGTTTTCTACTCTTAGCCTGTTCAAACTCTAGTTTGGACTGATTAATAACTGCTTTACAATTGTTACGAGCTTTGGTGTAGGCAGAAAATGAAACTGAAGAATTAGAAACAAGCCAATTACGATATGCAACGTTCTTCTCTTGGACAGCCTTAGCACATTTATTGGAAAACCAAGGTTTAGATAAAGGACGAGATTTTAAAGTGGAGTGTGGGATAAAGGATTCCATTCCTGCAAGAATAATTTCACTGACACGATCTGAGCAAACGTTGACATCAGAAGTTTTGAAACAGTAATCAGACCAAGGAAAAGAAGAAAAGAAGTCTCGCAGGTTATCCCATTTTGCATTCTTGTAATGCCAAACAATACGAGGTTGGGAATAGCCATGAGATAAAGGTTCCATTGGAGAAGAGGCAATCACCAAGTTGTGATCTGAAGTGCCTAAAGGACCTCTCACTTCAACCTTGTACTTAGAAGGGTTGTTTGTGAGAAAAAGATCAAGCGTATTGGCTGTATGATTAGGATTGTCTGGTATTCTTGTAGGTAAATGAACAATCTGTGCTAGGTCATTAGTAATTGCAAAAGCCTCAGCATCTCGATCTGCTGGGTCGGTGTGACTAGAAAACTGAAGCCAGCTGGAGTTGTGAACGTTAAAATCACCAAGGAAAATTACCTCACTGTTAGGAAAGTTGGACTGGAGAAAGTCAAGTTGCAAAGAGAGGAAGTCAAAGAGCTCCAAGTGATTAGTGGAGTTTGGAGAACGGTAGAGACAACAGATGAATTTTACACAATGAGGTAGAGAGATTTTAAGCCAGAGAAGATCAAAGAGAGGAGATTCCAAATTGCCAAGTCTCTGACAGGGAATATCAGAACGGACATATGCACAAGTACCTCCTTTGAGGCGAAAGGAATCATACAGCAAATAATTTGGACATCTGAGATGAGCAGTAGTTGAATCAACTGATAACTGAGATTCAGTCAGAAAAAGTACATGGGGTTTGGAAGACTGCAAGTGGAAATGGACATCGTTGAGATTAGAATTGAGACCACGTATATTTGTGAAATGAATTAGGAAGTCCTTGGGAGGTTTAGATCTTTTCGCAGATAAGCTTGCTCTATTATTTTGACAATTCATGGTGTATTCAATAGTAAGAAAAAGTGGGTGGGACATGCTGTATGAAGTAATGAAATTTTTGGATATGGCATACATGTGGTAAGAATATACCCAGATCCTTGACATAACGTGGCCTCGACAATGCTCCCCGCATACACACTACTCGGACTCCCTCCAGTCACTATCTGGCAGAGTAGAGGTAGCAAGATTATACACTAGCTGATCCGGAAGCTTCCTAGAGAGTTACCAATAGGTTCAGTCCGGTGTACTAACTAGCGGCCAGCCTGTGAACACCGTTTTAGAGCTGTACCCTCGAAATGTAAGGAATATTGGATCTCGCCACGACATTCATCATAACCTCAAAAATCATCAATCATACTGCATGATGGAAGAGATAGGGAAGGGTTGGCCGGAACTTAGCTCTAGAGACTAAACATGGGTTCCACCACTTCAAGCCTCCAATAAGCAAAGTGGTGGTATTTCACCGGTTGATGAGAGTCATCTACCACCTAGTACTGCCTGGTAACATAGAGGGGCGGCATTCCTCCATGTGGTGTGGGCGCCACACCTCGACCCCTGCTTACGTTGGTTCACACCTGGGTTGTCACCCACCATGTACTTGTGCATGAAGGTTATACCCAGGATTACTAACAGTCCCACCATCGTGAAGGTGCAAGCAGAGGATTTGGCTGTCATAGACCGTCCGGACTTCGCCGAAATTGGGTCCACTTTGACTAGAGTGTCACCCGAATATCAGTTCCATCAGCGTTTTAGACTCCCAGGTAGTAAGAACAGCTTGTCTGGCATATCTGAGAGAATGTCTGTGACAACCTCAAGGACCATTTTGAAAACATAATTTAAGATATCCTGAACTATGTGAAATAAATCCAAATCATAAGAAATGCTAAAAGAGCATGTTGCCAATATCCAGACACACCTCGACAAAATGTCTCAAATTCTAGAAAACCTGCCATCAGTACACCTTTATGATCCTCGCCAGGTTGCTGATTTAATCCCTTCAGATTTTTTTTTATGGAAACTACTAAAGGGACACATATTCAAAACTAAGCCTCATGATATCACAGGTCTGAAGAACAGTATATAAATGATACAGTTATGCTACACGTTTCTATAACTGGTTCATCATGTTTAGGTATGTTTCTATAACTGGTTCATCATGTTTAAGTATGTTTCTATAACTGGATCATCATGTTTAAGTATGTTTCTATAACTGGATCATCATGTTTAAGTATGTTTCTATAACTGGATCATCATGTTTAAGTATGTTTCTATAACTGGATCATCATATTTAAGTATGTTTCTATAACTGGATCATCGTGTTTAAGTATGTTTCTATAACTGGATCATCATGTTTAGGTATGCTTCTATAACTGGATTATTGTTTATTTTAATTATTGCTTCCACTGGCTCTGCTGTATTCTCTTCTTCTATAATAACAGTATCTCAAGTGCAAGAATCAGTGGTTCACTCCTAATGGAAATAACCTGAAAAGTAAACAACTCATTTAGTCCTGATTAGCTCAGCAGTTTCATTCACATATTTTTAAAATATCGGTATGAATCTACAAAAAATATATTTTACAGTAAAACTCCAGGCCTGAAACTTGTTGAAAACAGTCTCTACAGCTGTTGTATAAGAATATAGAAAAAAATGTAAAAATGCATAACTCGTTTGTTTATAAATAAATTTTAGTTATCATCAGTATGCATCTTAGTATTTTATCTTTGTATTTCATTGGTATGCATCTTAGTATTAGTATCAGTATGCATTTTATTATGCATTGGTACAGTGAGATAAACAATTTTCAGGGAACCAACAGCATAATGAAGAAAAAAAAAAAGTCAAAAATCAAGAAAACACTAGATATGGCTGTGTTGGTAAATTTAATGAACATTTTTAAGTTAGGACAGTTAGTTTTTTTTGTTTTTAATACATATTATAATTTCCTGTGGATTCATAACTTTTCCTAAAATATGCCTCTCTATGTAGATATACATTATTTATTTATCTATTATTATTTTTTTAATTATTTGAAAAATAAAGACTACATATTGTTATGCCAATAAATATGGCCACAGTCAATCTTGACATAACATGTTTGCCTGAAATGTCCTTCTCAAAATATTTTTACAATGTTTTCAATGCCTTTTTTTGTAAGGCCTGGTGTCACTTTTACTTGGGCTATAAAATATTGATGCAAATGCATAGTTGTACTATATTACTTACAGCCAAGTTCAGGGCTGCATTTGCTCATATTTTAAAACAAATTTTATCAGAATTACTGTTTTGTTTTGTGTACAAATGGAATGTCCACTTCTCTGCAGCTAATTAAAATAAAGAGTTAAGATGTGTAAATATATTCTTCAGTGCATAGCATATACATACTGAAGTAAAATTATCCTAATTTCCTTCTTTTATTATGTGTTATATGCATTGTTATGTATTATTTGTAAAACAAATGAAGTCAAATTGTGGACTTATGACTTACGCAACAGTAAGCTCTAGATTACCTATCAGAATAATAAATTATCTGAAAGTGATTCAGGTGTGCCAAGTAATGACTGGAAATAATTACACTTTTATGGAGTCTAGCAACAGCTACTGATGTAAAAATAAGCCAACTGAAAATAATAGTTCAACACTCAAAAAATTTTCTACATGAGCTATCAAATTCCCAGAAATTGAATAAGTCAGATATTGAATTAGCTGAGGATAAAACAAAATGGAGTAAAATATCTATAAATGTTCCTACTTCAGGGAGATTTTAAAAGAAACAGTAAGATATTCCAAGTACAAAACAGTATCCAAAAGATACTTTCATTTGGTTTCTGTTTTGAGTGCATTTCATCTTTTTCATTAATGAAAAAGATGAAATATCATACAATGAAATGTCATACAATGCTTTGATATACAAAATTGGGAAGTTTTATTACAAGAACTGGTTGCATTTCTTGGCCTACTTTAATTAAAACTTCAATTAGAAGAGTTTGTGATATCAGAATTGGAGGGAGGGAGACTAATATTTTCACCAATGTTTCCTGTAAACATTTCATATTGTTTTATTGAAATTAGGATATATAATCAGTTTTACAAAAAAGAGACGGCAATATAATAAACTTTCTTTAACATCTGAAATTTGGAATAAATTTATAAATAACTATAGAATGTGTTACACTCCAAGTGAAACAATGTCAATTAAAGAACCTGATAAATCTAGCATAAAATTTTGAATAGTTACTGACAAAACAAAATTTTTTTTCAATGATTTTCCATATTTGTAAAAAGATCAACTGAGAGCTAACACAACCTTTCAAAAAGGAAAGAATGTAACTAGTTATATTTTTATTTCAGTTTACTTCAAAAATATTGTTAAGCAAAAATACAATATTGTGGGTACTATACAAAAATCATGAATAATATACGAGGGCTATTCAATAAAGAATGAGCATAATTTTTCATGAACAACCATACCGCTTGCTATTTCTGGGTGAGCTGTAAATTTAAGCAGTTAACTAACATGCACGGTGTGACCTTGGTAGTCAGTTTATGCCAGTTCAGTTTTGCCTACATAACAATGGACATGATATGCAAGGAACAGTATACAGTTCTCAAATTTTGTGTCCATTTTAAGAAAACATCAGCTGAAGTGTATGAAATGTTAAAAGAGGCTTAAGGTGAATCTACACTTCCATATAGCATAATTCCCAAGTGGTTTAAAATATTTAAGGATGGATATGATTCAATCACAAAAATCAGCAGTCATGGAGCTCCAACCACTGCTGTCACCACAGAAACCATAAATACTACTTCTGTAATCATGAGAGATGATCATCATATAACAGTAAGGCAACTGACAGAGATATTGAGAATATCAGTAGGAAGCATGCAGGGTATTCTCCGTGACTATTTGCATATGAATATGACAAGTTTGTGCACGCTGGTTTCCAAGACTACTCACACACCTGAGCAACAGCAAGTTTGCATGGAGATTTGTCAGGAGCTGCAACAGATGGTTACTGAAGATGATGAGATTCTGCACAAGGTGTTAACAGTGGATCAGACATGGCTTTCGATTCAGAAAATAAGCAACAAAGCTCTGTTTGGAAGTCTATGTCATTCTCAGCACCAAAAAAAAGCAAAACTTGTGGCTTCTGTAGGTAAGATTATGGTTATTTCTTTCTTTTTGACATTCAAGAAATGGTTTACTATAATGTTATGTCATATGACTGTTACAGGCCCTTACTACAGAACTGCACTGCACACTTTGTGGGATCATATCCACTGCAAATAACTACAAATGCACGCAAGTGGGTGGATGCTGCGTCACAACAATGCAAGCCCTCAACATTGCTCATACTGTCATTGAGTACTTAGCCAGCATTAATGTCAAATGTGTTCCTCATCTGCCCGATAGCCCTGACCTTGTGCCCTCTAATTTTTTTTATTTCCAAAGTTAAAGAAGGAGCTGTGAGAAAAACATTTTCAGTCATCAGAAGAAGTTATAAAGAAAGTCAGAGGTAATTCTCAAATATGTATGTCAAAAAATGACTTCCATCATATTTTAAAGAATGTCAGAAATGTTGGAGTAAGTGCATTCATTTCACCAAATGAAGAGTACTTTTAAAAGGACCATCAAAATATGGATGGCCCTCATAAAAAATAGAGAATTATCCACCTCATTAAAAGCAAAAGAGAGTGATCATTTATTCCACTAAAAATTACGAAGCACAATGATTGTTTATTGATAAGTTAACAAGGGAAACTAAAAAAGAATGTTGTAATTCTAAGTACCTCACTCACATTTGTGTGTTAATAATTCAATAAAATATGCACATATATGGTTGATCAGATGATAAGGAAATATTCCATCAAAGTAAGTTCTAGATGATTCGTTACAAATCTTTTATGTTTTTGGATTTAGCTGTTATAAAAAAGTGATTCTTTTTCAAAAAAATTACAACTCAAAAATTTATTATCAAACTGGTTGAAGATAAATTTACGAAAAATGTTTATAAAGCTAAACAGATGCTCCATCAACATCACAGAAATCATAATCAGGAACCAATAGAAAACAAGTTTCAACTAAAAAAAGTACAAAAACAAAACCAGAGATATTTGTAATAAAAGTTAAAAACATGCATATAGAATATACAGTAGTTCTACAAGTAACACTCCAGTTACTAGTAGAAACTGCTGCTGAAATTAATTTTACTTTTTCTGTAATACTTCATAAAATTTAATTTTGTATTTAATTAGTAATACAAAATTAAATGTGGTGCTTTTTTAAATATTTATATAAGGTTTATTATATTAATAATGATTTTTTTTTTATGAATTTGTATCAGTTTTCAACTTTAAATGAAGAAAAATAATATTAAACACTAGTAAATTACATATGAAGTTGTACCTATAAGTACAGAAGTGGCCAAACTCATTAAATAATCGATTATGTATTCATATTTTCACTGCTGTACTTATAGGTAGCATTTAAAATCACCTTAACCCTAGTTTTAATGAAAATTTGGACTAGCCATCTCTCCATAAGTTTTGTCATCTTTTTAAGCATCACACATCTTAAAATTTGAGCTCACATATCCCTTTATACTTTTTTCTGTTTTTAATGTTACTAATTATGTGTATATAATAAAAAATAACTGATAATAAACATTTATCAGATAAAACTATATCTGATCAGTGGTGCGTCATCCTATAGGCAAAAAAGACATCTGCCTAGGGCCCCGATCAAAGGGGAGCCCCAAAATCATTGTTTCAAAAACTCATTGCTGTTTTTTACTAATATTTTTAAGTGATTTTTATCAGAAACTGGACTTTCTACATGCCAAGGTCAATGAACTTTACTTGAAGATTATTTGAAAATTAAGTTTTTTTTCAAAAATGGTTTTAACAATTTTGATAAAATTTTATATTTAGTTATGTCATATAATTTATTTGTTTCATTGTCACAATAAAAAGAAATTGAAAATGTTCTTTATTACTTTTTTTCTTTAGATGGGGCCCCCAAATTCAATTTTGCCTTGGGCCCCATGAAGGTATAACGTACCACTGTACATGACGAACCCAATTTTAAAACAGAAATTGTTTCTCATTTGTTCTATATACCTATTTGCAGTGGACAAGCACAGCTTTAAGATTTCTGGCAGTAAAATGGCTGAGAAGTAATAAACACTACTAGATAGTATGGTCTGGCATTTAAAGTAAGCTATCTAAAGATAATTTGGAAAGACTACAATTTCTAACTAAATAAATATTAAAACTGTGTATACAATTTTATAGTTACATAATTTAATTACTTTTAGCTTACTTTTGTACTTTAATAAATATATTTCTGTGTTCATATTTTACAAGTTAAATCCATATGAGAATTTTATAATTTACTGAGTTCCCTCTGATTTCACTATATTTAAATTTTTTAATTTAATTATAACATGAAATCAAGATTGACCTATCCACAAATAATTTTTTTCAAATATTTCCAAATTACCTGATGTTGAAGCAAAACATCCTGGGATGTGTGGTGACCAAGCTGCTGCATATACCATATTAGTATGACCTACAAATGTCAGGAGCATAAATGCTCTTTGTGGATCCCACTGCCAAAATAAATTCATAAAATTATGGAACATAATTACAGATAGAATAAAACACAACTAAAGAAATATTGAAAATAATCCTACACAAAAAGATAAAAATGGGATTTACTAAAATCAAATTTCACTTAACTGATAGTGAAATCAGAAAAATTATAATACATTCCATCAACTAAGTTAACTACAAATTGTAACTTTACATTTAATTTAAAATAAATAATCCGGGAAACAACTTATTAGTAAAACTTTAGCTTTCTAGTGGTATTCTTCAGAGATAATTAATAAACAAATCAGAAAGAAATTAAGACTTACATGATTGGTTGATAATTAAACACACAAAAGAAATATATTAAAGTTCAATAAAAACTGGAGTAGAGTTCCTCACAGGCAGCCCTTGATTTTGCTCACAGTAAAAAAATCTCTGCTCCAGGTCTTACAGATTTTATATATCACATAATTTTCACATAGAATTTTATATCTGCCTGTTCTAATACTTTATCCCATTTGTCTACAGTACCATCTGAAATATATATCTCTTCCTAGACTTTCTAATTTAAGGAGTTTTTTTTTCTATTCTTTTCTAATTAAAGATTATTTGCAATTTTAAGTCACTCTGCTAGGCTGCTGGTTACATTATATGTAATGTCCACATTTCAGTTTTTATTACAGCTTTTTTTTATTTTGCATACGGTTCATACTAAAGAGACATTTTTGTTCAAATGTTTCCATTTGCACTAAGAGAGCACTATCTAAGGATTTTTAGCAGTTTATTTCAAAGCATCTCAGGTCTTTATCCAAGTAGTTACTGTGAAATTGAGGCTGTCACACCATGGAGCCTGTTTTTTGGGGAAATTGTTTCTCTTGCATTTTATTTTGGGGGGGGAGGAGGATTTTTGAGAAAATTACATTTATGTTACATTTCATTTCCCCCCAACTTGGAAGTTAACATCATAATTTGCACCAAGTGGGTGTTCCCTAAGCAACTGGTAAAGGAGGAGACAAATTGTCTTAGCAGGTTCATAGAATATTTTGTTGGATTTTATCTTTTTCTTTTTTTTTGCAATATTTTACATTCTTCTAATGCACATAGTGAGCAGAAAAGACAAGACAGTCTTAGTATGCACAGTAACTTTTCATTGGTGCTTTGTAAAACTCTTTCAAAATGATGGGGAGAATGCCATGAAGTGCAGTATGACAAACAGACATTTGTATTTCCTTTGAAAATCACCCTTGGATTAAGACAGGCTAAAAATCCACTCTCTCCAAGAACATAATTTTCTTGGTACAGATACCATGAGAACAATTTCATTATATACTTTTCTCAGGAAGATACATTTTTCTATTGCCACAATGTCTGGATTAATAACTGCCTTAGGACCATCCAGTATATAAGCTAAGAGAGGAACCTGTTCATTGAGTCCCCCAAAGCTGGCCGGAAAGGAATTCTCCTCTATAAGGGAAATATTTATGCTACTCTTCAAATTTCACATTTGGTTCACTTAGAGAGGTAAAAGTTTCTTAATATATTTAAATGTGAAGGCTATTTTTATGATGGCTACTTTGTGGAGTTGTTGGGTTAGTTAGATTACATTAAGCCATGTTCCATATGTGAACTGGACAGCAGAAAATAATCTGTTCCAATGGACAAAGAGGAAATGGCTACACAGAGAAAGCTTTGGAATAGGTTCAAAAAAGTACTGACTGTAAGTCTGGTGGACCAAACAAAAGTCTTACCTTTAGTTCATGTCAAATTAAGATTAATAAGCAATTTGAAATGCTTCAGACAAGGATGGTAATTGTTTCAAGTATCTTTGTAATCATTTCCAAGTATATCTGATGTAAAACTCAGAGAAGGTTTTTCCATTTGGTCGCAGATATGAAAATTATTTGAAACAAGCAAGTTGAAGTAAAGATGACCACAGCTCAAAAAGAAGCAGAGAAGAAATGTTGTTTGCGACTTCTTAAGAAGTGAGAAAATGACAATTATGAAAGTATCATAGAAAATATTGAATATTTTTCATGAATTATTCAATAAATGCTAAAAATTAGAATGTAAGATGCTTGAAAGTTATTGATGAGATGAGCTTATTGCACTCCCACATGGTTTAAGCAGTGAGAAACAGGATGAGCAATTTAATCAAGATATAAAGGAGATGAAAATATACCAAGGAAGATGGAATGTAAATGTGATGAAAGATTACTGCAGTCTTTGAAAAAGAAAATGCTAGCATAATGCATAACCACAAAACATTCATTAGAGACCACAAGACCCAGAATTTATGCCAAAAAATCTGGTGATTCTGGAATAAATATTCGCTTTTGTATTAAAAATATTTTTCTTCTCTGCCACATGTCTCAATAGTTCATCTAACATCCATTTAGGTCTAAGCCTTGAATTGTATTTCCCAATTGGTATGAAAAGCCTAATAGCTTCTATGATTATTTCCCTTAATGCCTCCCATTTAAAATTTGTTGACAACATTAGTTGTCCCACTGTATAGAATTTAAAAACTGATGTCTGAGACCACTGTAGTCACCTTTACGAAAGCAAAAACCCTTCCTGTTACTCTTGATGGTAGTTACGTCCTTAAGTAAATCCTACACTGTGATCACTGCTGATAATCAAATCAACAGTATTACTCTCTCTGGTTGCCTCTTGAACATGTTGCTGTAGAAAACAGTCATACAATAAATCCATAAAAGTTTTGCTAGTGTATGAGTGACCAACTCACAAGTTCCAGTCAATATCTGGAAAGTTAAAATTGCCCATTGATGAAAAGATCAAATTTAAAATTGAAACAGAAAACAACAGCTTTCCTTGACATCTTGTTCACCATAAAACACACAGAACCCATTGTATGAGAGTCTAAAGGAAGACTAAAGACACTGGGATCTTCTTAAACTACAAATTCTGCCACCTGTTCTCAACAAAAATTGAGGTTCTCAAATCCTTCATCCTCAGAGCATACAGAATTTGTAAAGAAGAAAACCTCCAACAAGAACTCCAAACAATAACCATGATTGCCTTCAAGAATGGATATTCTTCACATGTTATTAACAGAGCAATAGCAGACATCCCCAAGACCTTCACAGAACTCAACACAGCAGGGACAGGAGAACCACCATATGCTTTCTTTGTTCATTCGTTATTTGGTTTTTAGGAGCATTAGCAACTAAGGCCATATTGCTCCGGGATATGCGGTGGTTATTCCCTGACCTTTCCGCATCCTCCGTATTTGGTGGTGACGGGCTCGAACCCCGGTCTAATCAAGAAGCGTGTGCTACGCACTGCTGCTCCTTCCCACCTGGCTACAGAGGCGCCTCCACCATATGCATACCTTACATACCAACAATAGAAAAGAAGCAAGAAAATATCGAATCCCTACTTTCTTCAATAGCTCTACCTCAGTGAAGATCCTAAAACAACAGACCAATAACCCCAACAACCCTAGAGGTCCTATTTATAAAATAGACTGTAGGTGTGGGGATACATAGGAGAATCGTTTAGAAGACTCAACTGCAGAATTAAAGAACATAAAAAAGATGTGCAATATGGAAGAATCCTAAAATCTGACTCAGCCCTACATGCATTCCAATGTGGCGACACATGCCAAACAATACCAAACACCTCTACAATACCAAAATCCCCTCTACAGACAACCAGTAAAACAGAAGTAAATTTAAAGCCTTCATAAAAATGTTCAGAACCTCATCAATTAAGAGGAAACAAGGAGTTGAATTTAACCCTTAATATTTCCACCTGTTCAACAAGAAAATAAAGGAAGATACAGAAAAAGAAAATACTCAAAAAAATCCAGAAGAGCAGTCCACACACAACTCCCCTCCAGGTCCACAGTACCAGCCTGCAGATGATCCGAGGATGAAGGTAGTATACCTCAAACAAGAACCACTGGATCCAGGATATTAGACTTGCCACCCTACTATAGGATTAAATCTATTGGTCAATAGATTTAATCCTATAATGTAATGTTAGCAGCACTTCTTGCCAGTATGCACAACAGGTTTGGTGGAATCGACAAGCAGGAGTAGGACAGCAGGTAAGAATTTTTAATTTTTATGTAGGTGTATCCGTACGTATTTACTTTAATCTAAAGTACAACCCTGTGTAACCCTAATGTAATTGAAAACCCTTATAATTCACAATTAATAATAAATTACAAATGCTCCCAAAATTGTAACCCTTGATATTTTCTCCCCATAACAGCCAATGTTTGTTCTGATGATAAGCAGGGGTAAGTTGCCTGAAACATTAACTTGAATGTATAGTTGTTTGGGCTATAAGCTTAATAAACTATATTATTACTATTATGTGGTAGACGAGTGGTTATTATAACAATTAATTTTCATAATATGAGAAAGTTCTTGTTCGGCAGTTCTTATCTAAATGTCCTGCATAACAAGAACAAGAAAAACCATAGGTGACCATTTAATCTCTTACATGTAGTACATTTTTTTTTAATAATGAAATGCAAGTAAAATTCAAAAGCATTTTGAAAATTTGGAATCTTTATTTCAATTTGTAATCAAAAAATACATCCTAATATATTATGAATACCTAGGAAAAAAAGTCTGACCGTGATACTATGATACTTACTAATTTTAGCGTGCCATCCCAAGAAGCTGATAAAAGAAGCTGTTCTTGTCTAGTCTGGCTCCAATCTATGCTGTAAACCTAAGAAACAATTATGAAAATCATCAATTCCTATTAACAATGGCATTTCAGATTTGAATCTTAAACCAGTAATACAATTCATCAATTCTTATCGCTTTTTCTGTTTGCATCATCATTCTGCTGAGTGATGATGCAAACAGAATGAAATAGTGAAACTCAAAGACATTTATGACTCAAAAGGATCCAATAAATACGTTTTATAAATACAAGGTGTCCATAAATAGTGAGAACACTTTCAATAATTTATTGCACATGGAGTAAGAGAGATACCATTTACTTATTTATACCATGTGAAAGAGAAAACATGAAAGTTTCCCGGTTGTTACTGCCAAAGCGTGTAGTTCCATCATTCATCACCAGAAGCGTTTCCAATTTTGTTGTGAACTGCAAGTACTGACAGAAGAACCTGAGGACTTCTTTAATCGCATAGTGTTTAGCAATGAGGCCACATTTCACACCAATGGGAAGGTCAACTGACACAATTGTCAAATCTAGGGCACCCAGAAACCTGAAAAGATAATTGAATACGAGTGTGATTCACCGAAGATGAATGTTTTCTGCGCCTTGTCATGCCAAAAACTGTATGGACCTTTCTTCTTTGCCGAGGGCACTGTAACTGGGCAATCCTATCTCGATATGCTGCAGCAATGAATGATGCCTCAAGTTCAGGAAGATAGTGATGACTTTATTTATCAGCTAGATGGGGGGCCCTCCCCACTTCCATAATGACGTTCAGGCCTACCTTAACACTGAGCTACACAAGCGCTGGATCAGACGTGCTGGAGAAAGGGACGAATGTTTCTTGAAATGGCCGCCGAGATCACCGGATTTAACTCCGTGTGATTTCTTCTTGTGGAGCTACATAAAGAATCGTGTATGAACCACCCTTGCCACGTGATGTCTAGGAACTAATGCACAGAAATGAAGAAGCTACCACCACCGTCACACAGGATATGCTGGACAGGGTGTGTCAAGAGTTCGATTACCGTGTGGACATTTGCCGTGTCACACGTGGTTCCCACACTGAATCGTTGTGAAGTGATGTGATGTAAAAAAAAATTTGACATTTTCTCTTTCACAAGGTATGTATATGGCACTGATAACTGTCCTACTCTTTGTGCAATAAATCACTGAAAGTGTTCCCACCATTTACAAACACCCTGTACAAAGTGAGATAATCTCTGTTTTATGAATATGGTAATGGAAGAATTATTAATTTATAATTATCATAGATTTATATATTAAAATACAAATCTTAATCTACAGGCAGTACCTTACATAAACTTAATGCACAGTAGATATTCTAGAAAAAAAATTTATGAAATCTCATAATTTTGATATCTCAAACTCAAATGAAGAAACTAATGATCTTCTGGTGTTTGCATCCCAACCAGTATGGTCTGTTCTCATGTGAGCAATGCGTGAAACATTTTTTTTTAATTCATCAGCAGGAATTTGCTCTGTGCATGTCTTGGTAATAACAACATCATATCTACATATGCACAATGCATAATTGGAAAGAGTGCTATTATCCACCCCATATATTCTACCAAGAGAAAGGCAAATTATCATTTTCACTGTTGCTGCCCTTAGTAATGTCACTGCTGATTCCTCTGAAGTGAACCAAGAATGAACTAAAGCAGTTTCAGATGAGTTTTTGGCTTTGCTTCATTCTTTTATTTTTTCAATTCTCCAAACAATATCCAAGAGCATTACCATACAGCCGTGATTCTTTTCAATGTACTCTCTCTAGCTCAGCAATATCAATTTTCAGAAATGGTTTAGAGTATTCCTCTTTAATCCAAAGGCTGCTGTACTCATAGTGCCTTCCTAAAGTACACGTAAAGATCATATCCATAATAGAGTTCAGGCACTCCTCAACTTACGTACTTAATTGGTATTTTTTGTTCATGTACGTAAGTCCAACTTCGGTCTTGTAGATACAAAATACATGTATAGTACAATACAATGCACCGAGATTATAACTCCCAACAAACTTAGCATTAGCATTAGTAGAGGCATTTGATGCAAGAAAGCAAGCTTATGCAGCATCAGCCAAAAAAAAAAAAAAAAAAAAGTAACATAAATAAATAAAAATAACCACTTCCACTTCACCCCTCTGTTCGTTCGAAATACCTGTCCAGCTGAGCCTTAAACTTATTTAGGCTATCAACTTCCACGACAAGGGATGGAAGTCTGTTCCACCCACCAACCACCCGCTGGCTAAAGGCAAATTTCCGCACATCTATCCTACATCTGTCTTTCCTCAATTTGAATTTATGCCCTCTCAGGTGATTTTTCTGAGCTAGAGGAAGAATCCCATCAGCATTGAGCATGCTCAAACCATTCAAGGCTTTGTACACCTCTATCAGATCACCCCGCTGGTGCCTAGTTTCCAGACACTGTAATTTGCAAAACTTAAGCCTTTCTTCGTAAGAGAACCCCTTTGTCCCATTCACCAATCTAGTTGCCCTTCTCTGTACTCGTTCCAGCAGCTCTACATCCTTCCTGAAATGAGGCCTCCAGGCCTGTATACAGTACTCTAGGTGTGGCCTGACCATTGCCTTATACAAGGGAATAATCACCTCCTTATCCCTGCTAGAAAAATTCCTATATATCATTGACAATACACCATGAGCTACTCTTGCAGCTCGTCTGCACTGCTCAGAGAACTTCATATCTGCCTGCACCACCACCCCCAGGTCCCTTTCATTCTCTACCACTGTCAGTGTAGTACCACAGAGTTGATACGTTGCTCTGGGGTTGCTGTTTCCCATATGTAGTACTTTACATTTGTCAATGTTAAACTTCATTTGCCACCTCGACGCCCATCTGCTCAACCTTTCCAAATCCTGTTGCAGCAGCATAGTGTCAGTAGTGTCCTTGACAACCCTGCCAACCTTCGTATCGTCTGCAAACTTGGACATTAAGCCTGATATACCATCATCAATATCATTTATAAATACAGAAAACAATAAAGGCCCCAATACTGAACCCTGAGGGACTCCACTAATAACATTAGTCCACGATGAGCAGTGTCCATTGATTACCACTCTCTGTCTTCTCCCCCTCAACCACCCCTTTATCCATAGCAGCAACTTGCCTCCAATGCCACACTGCTCCAATTTGTGCAGCAGTCTTCCATGTGCAACAGTATCAAAAGCCTTTCTAAGATCCAAGTATATAATATCAAAGTTATTCCCTGCATCCAGTTCTTTTGTGACTGCATCATAGTATCCAATCAAATTGGTCAGGCAAGACTTCCCCTTAACAAAACCATGCTGTGTCCTAGCTATAACTGAAGTCTTGTCTAGATGATCCTGCAGTGCTTCTTTCACCAGTGCCTCCATTAATTTTCCGGGAACGGAAGTTAAACTCACAGGTCTATAATTACTTGTGTCAGCCTTTGATCCCCCTTTGTGAATTGGGGTCACATTTGCACATCTCCAGTCAATGGGTACAGCATTTTACGATTTGTAACAGAGTTAAATGAGGCTGAAAAAACATACAATGAATAATAATGTAAAGTACAGTATTTATTCATAACTAATTTAATCTAAATAAGATACATAATTTAATTTCATCTATGATCAAATCACTGTACAATGGACTCTCCAAAATAAAATCACGTTCACTATACAATACATAGTAAGCACCAGTCATTGTGATCACATTTGTGAACTGAATTTTAATTGTATTAAACGGCTATTCAAATAAGCAAAAATAGGAGAAATACAATCCACAGGCTATAAAAGTAACGATATAGAGCACAAATTTACACTTTACTTCCTCTAATTAGCAAAATTAAATGATACGTGAAAATTGGAAGAATATTTCCCACAGGTTAGCAAAATAAAAATAAATTTATGCTTATGTACACAGCTTAATTAATAGTGTAACTAATTGATATTTCTGTTCACTAACATTTTTTTTTTTATTGTAAAATTTAAAACAATAAGAAAATAAGCAATCAATAACCAACACACAAATTGCAACTAACACAATACGCGGAGTAACAACTCTACGAAGCTCAAAAAACAGGAATGAAGAGAAGATTGAAAATTTATTTATGCTTTTTATATGATTGAAGATTTCAGTGAAGGGGAAGCACATTTCACCATAATAGCATAAAATTCCAGAGAATTCAAGCTATCGATATTATCACAAATGCAATAAGATCGAGTTTACTACCCATTTATAATTACACTGCACTAACAGAAAAGTCCAATAAACTGGAAACTGCTAATTGTTTATATTGTTTTATGGTGGTGACCTCCAGAAATCTGCTTTAGAAAAATATCACGAAGGTGTTCAAAATTGATTCTTATAACATAGCAACAGCTTTGTACGTATCTACAAGTTGTACTTAAGTCGTTTGTACGTAAGTAGAGGAGTGCCTGTACTTTAAAATTCATCTTAATAGTGAATACTAATAAAGAAAATAGGGACAAAAATGTGTTGTTAAACGAACACTAAAGACATAACTGTTTTTAATTAAGGAATGATTTTCAGGCTTTATTTCTGTGAATGTGTGTGTGTGTTCTTCTGATTGACTCATGATATGTGAAAGTTAGCTTTTGAATCATAAGGTCTATCATTGTTTATGAGCAAAATTAGATCTAGATAATATATATATATATATATTTTTTTTTATGTGAACCCCAAACACGAGAGGTATTAGATGTTAGTTTGTTATTTGGTGTTTAGGAGCATTAGCAACTAAGGCCATATTGCTCCGGGATATGCGGTGGTCATTCCCTGACCTTTCCGCATCCTCCGTATTTGGTGGTGATGGGCTCGAACCCCGGTCTAATCAAGAAGCGTGTGCTACGCACTGCTGCTCCTTCCCACCTGGCTACGGAGGCGCCCGGCAAAAAGGTATTAGAACCTATAGTACTTAGTACCGTGCTTGGGTTATATTACTGCAGCTCTAGAGAACTTAATGGCTTTGTGGTTTCATGGGCCTTATATAATGTATCAAGCCAACATCATTTAATTCACTTTAAGTGAATTAAATAATGTTGGCTTGATACATTACTAGTTAGTTAGTTAGTTAGTTATTTGGTTTTTAGGAGCATTAGCAACTAAGGCCATATTGCTCCGGGATATGCAGTGGTCATTCCCTGACCTTTCCACATCCTCCGTATTTGGTGGTTACGGGCTCGAACCCCGGTCTAATCAAGAAGCGTGTGCACGCACTGCTGCTCCTGCCCACTTGGCTACGGAGGTGCCTTAGCATTAGTAAAGGCACATGATGCAAGAAAGCAAGCTTATATAGCATCAGCCAAAAAAATAAAAAATTCTTCTCTCATGTCGCCGATCCACTCGATCCAAATGTTTGTCTAGTTCTGCCTTCAATCTATTTAAGCTATCAACTTCTACAGCGACAGATGGAAGTTTGTTCCAGCCATCAACCACCCGCAGGATAAAGGCAAACTTCTGCACATCTATCCTACAACTGTCTTTCCTCAATTTGAATTGACTGTATAATTAAATCGCACAGCAATTATATGATGAACCGTATATCTTAACTTATATCACTGCTGGCATTACTAAATATATATTGAAAACCTGGGCACCTCCGTAGCCAGGTGGGAAGGAGCAGCAGTACTTAGCACATGCTTCTTAGCATTAGCATTAGAAGAGGCATATGATGCAAGAAAGCAAGTTATGCAGCATCAGCCCAAAAAAAAAAAAAAAAAACCCCTTCCACTTCACCCCTCCATTCATTCGAAATACATTTCCAGCTGAGCCTTAAATTTATTTAGGCTATCAACTTCCACAACAAGGGATGGAAGTCTCTTCACCAACCAACTACCCACTGGCTAAAGGCAAATTTCTGCACATCTATCCTACATCTGTCTTTCCTCAATTTGAATTTATGCCCTCTCAGGTGATTATTCTGAGCAAGAGGCAGTATCCCATCAGCATTGAGCATGCTCAAACCATTCAAGGCTTTGTACACCTCTATCAGATCACCTTGCCGGTGCCTAGTCTCCAGACACCGTAATTTGCAAAACTTAAGCCTTTCTTCGTAAGAGCAACCCTTCGTTCCGTTCACTAACCTTGTTGCCCTTCTCTGTACTCGATCCAGCAGCTCTACATCCTTCTTGAAATGAGGCCTCCAGACCTGTACACAGTACTCAAGGTGCGGCCTGACCATTGCCTTATACAAGGGAATAATCACCTCCTTATCCCTGCTAGAAAAATTCATGTATATCATTGATAAGACACCATGAGCTATTCTTGCAGCCCGTCTGCACTGCCAGAGAACTTCATATCTGCCTGCACAATTACCCCCAGGTCCTTTTCATTCTCTACCACTGTCAGTGTAGTACCACAGAGTTGATACGTTGCTCTGGGGTTGCTGTTTCCCATATGTAGTACTTTACATTTGTCAATGTTAAACTTCATTTGCCACCTCTCAGCCCATCTGCTCAACCTTTCCAGATCCTGTTGCAGCAGCATAGCATCAGTAGCGTACTTAACAACCCTGCCAAACTTTGTATCGTCTGCATACTTGGACATTAAGCTTGATATACCATCATCAATATTATTTATAAATACAGAAAACAACAATGGACCCAACACTGAACTCTGAGGGACTCCACTAATAACATTAGTCCACGATGAGCAGTGTCCATTAATTACCACTCTCTGCCTTCTGCCACTCAACCATCCCTTTATCCATAGCAACAATTTGCCACCAATGCCACACTGCTCCAATTTGTACAGCAGTCTTCCATGTGCAACAGTACCAAAAGCCTTTCTAAGATCCAAATATATAATATCAAAGTTATTCCCTGCATCCAATTCTTTTGTGACTACATCATAGTATCCAATCAAATTGGTTAGGCAAGACCTTCCCTTAACAAAACCATGCTGTGTCTGAGCTATAACTGAATTCTTGTCAAGATGATCCTTCAGTGCTTCTTTAACCAGTGCTTCCATTAATTTTCCTGGAACAGAAGTTAAACTCACAGGTCTATAATTACTTGTGTCAGCCTTTGATCCTCCTTTGTGAATTGGGGTTACATTTGCACATCTCCAGTCTGTGGGTATCTCTCTTGAGTCCAAGTAAGCTCTCATAATTATGGCTAACGGATTGCTTACTTCCTTTGCTGCCTCCTTTAATATAACTGGATAGATCCCATCCACCCCGGGTGCCTTTCTTGTATTTATCTTCAACAATTTCTCCTCCACTTTACTCTCAATTATTACAAGATCATCTAGTTCACTGCCAGTGTTTACTTCATCTATGGCATTCCCCTTCCTGAATAACTCCTCATGTGTGAATGTAGATGCAAAATATTGATTTAGTTTGTTAGCTACCTGAGCAGGATCGTGAACAGTTGAACCATCGATATCAAGTGGACCAATCTGATTCATCCCCTTCCTTCTAGAGTTTACATAAGTAAAGAACTTCTTGCTGTTTTTCTTTGCATCCCTTGCCAAAGATTTCTCGTAATCTGCCTTCGCCTGCCTAACCTCCTTTGTAACTTAGTTACAGATCAACTTATATCTATCATAGGCTTCTATGTCACGTGTTAATTTATATGTATCCCATGCATTTTTCTTCTCTGCCATATGTCTCATTAGTTCATCTGACATCCATTTAGGCCTGAACCTTGAACAATATTTCTTAGTTGGTATGTAAAACCTAGTAGCTTCCAAGATAAGTTCTTTGAATGCTTCCCATTTTGAGTTTGCTGTTGGTAACATCAGCAGTTGGTCCCACTGTATAGAATTTAAATACTGTCTCAGACCATCGTAGTCGCCTTTACGAAAGCAATAACCCTTCCCTTTATCCCTGATGGTAGTTACCTCCTTGAGTAAATCCCACTTCAGCACACTGTGATCACTGCCACCTAGTGGTTCCTGTACCTGCAGATTCTTAATGCATGAAGAATCACTACTGATAATCAAATCAGGAGTATTGCTCCCTCTAGTTGCCTCCCGAACATGCTGATTTAGAAAACAATCATCCAATAAATCCACGAAAGCCTTGCTAGTGTGTGAGTGACCAACCCACAAATTCCAGTCAATATCTGGGAAATTAAAATCCCACATTATAAGACTCTGATTTACTGGCCCACTCTATTTCCCTGTTCTTGATTAGACCGGGATTCGAGCCCGTCACCACCAAATACGGAGGATGCGGAAAGGTCAGGAATGACCACCGCATATTCCTGGAGCAATATGGCCTTAGTTGCTAATGCGCCTAAAAAAAACCAAATAACAATAACAAACTTTTTGGTGGATGATACAGTGGTAACTCAAAAAATCTGGGAATTCATCATCCTTTTGGCATAATGCGATGAATCCGTTAAGATGCCCTGCCATTGCTTTAACTCCATCTGTTGTTATTGATACGAGCTTAAATAGTGGTGATTTAATTTTTTCAATAAAATTTTTGAATTTGTTAAATATATCAAGACCTCTAGTTCTTTCTTTTAACAAAACCATACCCAGCAGTTCTTCTCTAGTGGCAGAATCATCGAAAACCATACAAATAACAACGAGCAACTGAGCTATATCACTGACATCTGTTGTAAAGAAAAGGACACACAATTACCAATATGAGCACGCAATTGTTCGCTCACATTTTTACTCATTTTTTCGATGCATCGTATCACAGTATTTAAAGATAATTGTAGATCTTGAAGAACACTTTTAATTCCACTTTTGTTCTTAAAATTTTCAAAAAGAGAATCTGTTATTTCTAAAAACATGTCTTTGATGAGCTGACATTCAGAAAATGATTTGCACTTTTTTACAAGAAATGACTCACTTTAAATGATGCTACAGTTACTGCTTTAGATTGTAAGTTAGGTGTCACAAAGAAATTTTGTTGTGCAAATAATCTGGATTTAAGTTCTTTTAATTTATTTTTTTTTAAGGTCACTATTAGGTGTAAAATCCTATTGGTATTGACCATGGAGCGCTTTGAAGTGCCTTTCTAAATTTGCTTTCTTGGGTATAGCCACAGAAGCATTGCAAATCAAATAACAACATTTTTCTTTTATCATTACAAAAAAGTATTCTAGTTCCCACTCTTGATGAAAATTATACGTTTTACCCTTTTTCGTAGGATTCATTTTAAATCAAAGGGTATTAAATTAACATATAAGCACTGTCCAGTTATTAATATTAAGTAAGCCAAATAAGAATTGAACACATACGCTATGCTCTCCTCAACATAACTGGGTGAATTTTCACTAGACAAGTCTACCGGCTGCGCAACGACAAGAGTGGTCATGTGGTTCAACGGATTTGTAATAAGTATATGCAGTGGGGCGCATAATAATAATAACATTTAGATTTTGACTAATCTATTTTTTATATTTATTTAAAATTCATCGTGATCGACAGAAATTAAAGCCGCGATCGACTGGTAGATCGCAATCGACTTCTTGGCCACCCCTGCTATATAGTAATTTGAATTTCTAATTTCTTGAAAAAAAAAAAAAAAAAAAGACATGTGGGAAATAACTAATTTTAATACCAGATTATGAAACCACTGCACTCTACATAATTTTTTTTATAGGCAAAACATGAAAGAAATAAAATATATATGGAAGAGCAAAAAGATATAGTGTTATTTTTTGGTTAAGAAAATTTATGTGAAGTACAGTGTTAATTTTTAATCTGTTATTAGAATTAATCTTTATTTTATTCATTTTTTGCAGTTTTTCCAAGTAGATGTAGAAGAAATTAAATTATTTCAACAGGTGAATGAGAGCTTTGGTTCTAAACCCAGAGTTTACGAGAGTGATCATACATACACTTCATGTATGTCATTCCATAGTAGGGGCAAAACTGACTCAGCGTCAGTTTAACCTCGGATGTATACATTATATCTAATGTTTTTTACTTCCTTAGAGAGAAAGTCTTATTTTACTATTTTTAACCTAAGCTGAATCTTTCAATGAGCTACTGCCAGTGCAGTGTTTTCTTCTTTTCTCAAAGTTTTATTCTCCTGCCCACATGAAAAACTGGTGTGTTTCTGTACTAAGAAGACAATTTATTTTATTTTATTCTGATTAATTTAATCAATGTTACTATTATATACTTGTTTTACTCCATAAATGATTAATTCTGCTGATCCCACTTTTAATTAATTTTATTAGAGGATGCTGAGCAGGAGAGATCATCAAAGGAGTTCCATCTTGCTTTCTTTTTGTCCTCTGGCTTCAATAAATAGTGCAATTTGTTTGTAAGTGGTCTGATAGCATAGGTTTTCAACCCAACCCTTAGGCAGATTTAGAAATTAGTGAAATACCATGTCACTTAGTTTCGGATGCCAACACCTTGTCGTTCCTGATGAGATGGCACACTGGGGCAGATGAAAGCCTTTATTCTATCATATTTTTATTTATCTTATCATTCATCTTTTGGTCTTTCAGTTCACAAATCTAACAATGTCAATGCACTACATCAAATTAGACACAGTTATCTCAGTAACATTGTGTACTTTTGTAAGAAATGATATTTGACTTTTGTCAAATATCATACAAAATCTTCCTATATCTGTACATTTCTCTTGCCATATGTAATTATTTATTTTAATTTTTATGTACATTTGATTGTAAAATTTAAATTTTCATATATATATATATATATATATATATATACACACACACATATATTTGTAATTTCTTTACTCTTCTTACTCTTTATTTTTTCTATATTTCTTCTCTCTTTTACTATTCTTATGATTTGCATAATCAATTATTAATCATTCAATTAAGGTAATCATTTGATTATGCCCATCACTAGTTTTAAACAAATAGTTTGTAATTCCTGCATATTTGTTCCCTTAGTTTGCACACTTCTGAAATTTCTAACTTTTATTTTAGGTAAATTCAAAGTTAATCAAAGGACAGATTTTTAAATATAAATCAAAAACTAAATATCAAGTGTCATACAATAATGCTTAATACTCACCTCCTTGGTATGCCCTTCAAGTACAGATATAGGAATCTATAAAGATAAAGATATTTTTAGGCATAATAATCTTTTTTGGGGAAGGAGGAGGATATCATAGTTAAATAACTACATTTAATTAGATGTTCTACGGAGAAAAACAGAACTCAAATTTACTGCAATCATAAATAAAATAATTTAAAACCTATTTTAAATTATTTTATCAATGTGGCTAATGCTTTAATAGAAATTTTGTCTTGAGATTAAGAAGATAAAAAGAAGCCAAGTAAATATCATTGTAATCACTGTCATCTTTTCATAACTTTTCTATATTATTTAGATATTTTGTGGAAAATATTTCCAGTTTCTGTATAACTCCTAGAGTTACAGAAACTGGAAATTCTGTAATTCTAGGAGTTACGGAAAAATACTTAAGCATGACTTCACCACGAAACAAAAAAGCGATATTATTAAGAAGTGTCGTGGCAGAACAAGTATCAGCTGGTTTTCAAAATTTTGGCAGTTCCTGATCTCATCAGTCGCACTACCAATTGTTATTCTATAAAATATTTATTCTCATCTTCAAGGTACTTTTTTTTTTCTCAGTGTGATCCTTCCTAGCATTAGTCAGGGGCTTTTGGGAAACCTCTAACTTGAATTAACTGGTTAGAGCTAAGGGTAGGGTGTTAGAGGTTAAAACCATCCTTGGCTACAGTTAAGGGTGGTTTTAATCTCTGGTCACTTAACTGGCTACAGCTAAGGGTAGCATGGAATGAGATTTTTTACTGTGTGTGATGTGAGCCTGTTTTTGTCTTTTGGCCAAGTTTTTTTTTTTTTTTTTTCCCTTCTTATTTCCCTTCTTGTATATCTACTACTCAGTGACCCCAATTATGTCTGTTATAATATGGGCCTGTCTAGTCATCCCAAAAACTACTACTCCTTACTACTGGACTACTTTTTGACCTTTGAAATAACTACTTATTCCCAAGAGAGCATCATTATATCACAGCATAATGAAAGGATTCTTGCACAGCCTTCAAGCAGTTTTTGTTTAATTCAAGAATAAACATATGCATAGAGAGGGAGATGCGGCGCCTCCGTAGCCAGGTGGGAAGGAGCAGCAGTGCACAGCACACGCTTCTTGATTAGACCGGGGTTCGAGCCCGTGACCACCAAATACGGAGGATGCGGAAAGGTCAGGGAATGACCATCACATATTCCCAGAGCAATATGGCCTTAGTTGCTAATGCTCCTAAAAACCAAATAACAACAAACAGAGGGAAATGCAACTAGCTATATCCATCAACTATGTACTACAACTGTATTTACTTTCAAGAGCTACAACATGTTGGCAAAGTGCAAGCTGAGCTACACTAGACTATCAACTATAAGATTCAACACCCAAATTCAACAGCCAAATCAGAGAAAAATGGTTAAGAAATGCAATCTATACCTCCAATTTTCAAAGCTATTTTTGTATTGCCATCTATTATAAACTTGCATCTACTTGGAAATAGATAAAAGATAGTGGCACCTATTGGATGACCCAAAAAAATTTGCCAATAAACAGCCAAATTATAATGACCATTTCAAAATTAAACCTTGACAATGTAAACACGTCATGCTAGAATAACTGTATAATTCTCACACGAAAATCATAAACATACCATATATATGTAATCCACAAAGAGTTAAATATAAACAGAAGCAAAAAAAAAAAAAAAAAAAAGTAGTGGCATATACACTGGTGTTCAAGGAACACATTTCTAACCCTTTTTCACGATGGTATGATACATAAATGACTAGCATCACAAATAGAAATATAAACAAAAGATATTTATTAATAGTTAAGGCAAAACTAAGTAATATTTGACAGGTGCTCTCAAAATATTCCAAAATGAGCATTTGCAACCACTATACAACAGTTTTGGTAAACACAACAATTATGGCTGAAATGTTATCAGAAGCCCTCAGTTTGCTTCAGTTTATCATTTTAAATGGAAAACAAAATGAAAAGTTCACCAAGTGCAAACTAATATTTAGTTGAATCGCCTCTGGCCCTGATGACAGTAGCACACAGTTGAGGCATTAACAAGATCAATTTCTGAAGATAATCAACTGATAGTTCATGGTTCCAAACACGAATTATGGCTTCCTGAAGTTCACAAAGGGTCTTTGCAACTGCAGATTCCATGCGATGCCAACAGTTCTTTATAGGATTCAGGTCCGGGCTGTTTCCTGGTCAGCTAAGAGTTGTAATGGACCATTCTTCCAACCATTTTTTCCCCTGTAACAAATGTAAACACTTTGTTGTCGAACCTCTAATGCAGAAATGAAGCTAAAGTAAATACAGAAGTGCCTACTTACACTTTTCGCCCAATGACAAGGAGCAGAATCATCCTGAAAGATGCAGTTACTTGGCAGGTTGAAATGGTCTCTAATGGTAAGCAGCAATTTAATTTGCCTTCCAATATAGCCAGGTACCCATTGGCATTTACGAAACCTTTTATAAACTGCAGGTGACCTACTCTGCAATACGAAATGCACCCCTATACCATTTGGCTGGTAGGGAATTTCACTGTAGACACCACGTCTATGGAAAATCGTTTGCTTCCCATCAGAGCCATACAGGTTGGATTTCTTCTCATCCGAGAAAATAACTGACTTGACATGCTCCTTACACCAAATTAATTGGGCTTTTTTTCATTTTTTTTGTGTGAGGAGGGGCTTCTTAGGACAACGGGCTACAAGTCCATTTTTGAAGAGGCATCTTCTGACTGTTACTGCACTTGTTACCACTCCTGTTTGTTCTTCCCATTCTCTTTTCAGCTCAGATGAAGAAGCTTTACTGTTTTTAAGGCATAAGCGCTTCAAAATGCAGTCCTATTTTGGCATAGATACTCGTTTGCGTCCAGTTCCTTTTTTCCTATCAGCAGAACCAGTATTCTTGAGTTTGGAAAGAAATCTACTCATTGTCGACTGATTACAAGACACTCTATAAGCAATATGATGGGAAGAATATCCTTCCTCACGTAAGGCAACAATAGCACTCTTTCTTCACTAATTGCATGTAACTCGCCATCCTGACTCAAGCAAGGAATTACTGCAACTCTTGCAGAGCGTGCTTTTATAGTTGAAAGTAAAAGCTGATGCAATATTATGTCATCACCTATGCATGTCACTGTTATCTGATGCAATCTGTAAGGTTGCCATATACTTAAATTATTCAGATGTCAATTACAATTTTAAGGGGTGATGCACTTTTTTTGAACACCAGTGTATATTATTAGTTGAATGCGTATGAAAAATTTCTGTGAACAGTTTAAAGCTACCCCGATAAATTATTCACTCACTGTTAACTCATGGATATTTCATTGCATCTAATCGTTAAAGAATTGACTAAAAACCAAGAAAAAAAGGATACATTATAGTCAAATGACCAAAGTTGGAAACAGCCAATCAGAAAAGCACTCCCTTTTTGGAAAGGGGTGATTTTCTGATAAAAACTGGAAATTGAGCAATGGGGTATGATAAAAGACGAATAAAAAATGCATACAGCTCCAAGAAATCTCAAATAAAGAAAAAAGGGATAAATTACATAAATCCTAATTAATAAAACACCATTTTCAATTCAACAGAAATGTTAAAAATTAAATTTTTATACAAAATAGTCATTTGTTACACACCATGAAATCACTTATGTTTTTGTTAGGGATATGATGGGTCAAAGATTAATGCCCCACCATTTTTTTATAATCTTCCTTTCATCTGATATGTTACATTGTCTTTTCAAGACACACGTAACATATCAGATGAAAGAAATATTAATGCACTTATTCGCCATTTGAAATGGTGAATAAATTCATTAAAACATTTTAAATATGATTTCAGAAAAAAGTAGCAAATAATGACAATAATATGCATACTCATTACAAATAGTTATATGAATGAAAATATTGACACATACCTGTGGCTTACTTATATTCCATATCTGAATTGTCCCATCTCCACTAGCTGTAATAACTGTATCCTCATTCACTTCACTCCATGTAACGTCAAATAATCCATCTTTCCATTCATATATTCCAACAGGATTAACAGTGCCTTCTGGTGCATGTTGCAGAAGAAACAGTTTGCCAATTCCTGGAAAAAAAAATTTATAATTAATAAATAAATACAGTATTATTACCTTCAAGAAAGCAATTTAATATATTATAAATTATATCATGAATATATTAATGAATTAGAATTTTTTAATAAAAATTTACTAATGCAATCAATACTCAAACAGTGTTACCCATCAAGATAATCTCCTTCTATCATCTTTTTGCTAACTTTCAAATGCCTTTTCTGAAGAAGTTATGTTGTTTGAACCATAACTGGATGGCTTCAATGACATCCTTGTTATTTGGAAATAACACCACCTTAAAAAGCATATCATATTGTGGAAGGCTCTTCCACAGTTCCCTTACCACTCATGAGTGGTAAGGGAGCTGTGGAAGAGACTTCATTTCAGATTCCCTCTGTGGGTATTCACTGACCTCATTCTGTGTGAGACCTGGCATTATCTTGGTGGAGATTCCTCTGGACTACTGAACTCTACTTCTTGACAATATTTCCAGCTTTACTTTTCCTTCATTTGTAATAGCATCTGTGCTAACAGTTGTCTATACTCTATGACAGTAAAGTGTTTTAGCAGTTATCACTTGTTTGGAAAGGTCTGGGTTATTTTGTCTGATTCTTTTACATTCAGAAATTCCTCCAGTCCTGTTAAAGACTTGGCATCTTTAATCGGGGCAGTAGTTAGCCAAGCTAAGGCAGAGGGAGTAGAGTTCCTCTGTTAGTTATTCCAGGCTTATCAGTCTGACCAACTTGCATATCAGCCTGTGAAAACACACTTGGACAGACAAAATACAGAATGGTGCAATATGACCTAAGTTGTGGATGCACCTAAAAACCAATAACAACTGGAACAAGTTTTCTGCTCTACAACACATTCATAGTCATATTGAACTTTAAATGCCGAACAGGCAACCTTTCAGGAGTGGTGTACCACATTCACTCCATTTGGGTGGGGGACTATGTGAAAACTATTTTTTTTTTTTTTTTTTTTTTTTTTTTATATAAAACTGAATGAGTGCAGAAAGAGGCCTTTGGCATATAGCTAAGGGCTTCAATTTTAAATTATACTGCAACAGCCATGCTTGTCTTTATGATGATTTTTTTTCCATAATACTTCTGCAACATTTAGACCTCTGCCAGGCACACTAGTGGTTAATGTCCACAAAAAATTCCTAAATTTGAAAATAAAAATATCTATTAAAGTGATATCAATGTCAATGTGAATTTTAGTTTCGTTTTTTTTTTCTTCGTCACTGGATTGACTTTTGACCTGTATCACTAACTGTTTTGTTATTGAAGAAATGTGGATATAAAAAAAAGAAAATGTTATTTTTAGGCTTTTAAGCTTCTCCATATAATTATCAAGTGCTCTAAAATGTGAATTAAGATTAGCAGCTTTTTTTATTGTCCAGTCAAGTGCACTGGCTCCATGTCTGAGCATATCATATTGCAATGATGATGCTTTGCTTGCGTCAGATGTCGTTCACATTTATCATCATTTTAATGCAATGGTCAGGCCACACCTTGAGTACTGTATACAGGTCTTGAGGCCACATTTTAGGAAGAATGTAGAGCTGCTGGAAGGAGCACAGAGAAGGGCAACAAGATTGGTAAATGGAACAAGGAATTGCTCTTACAAAGAAAGGCTTAAGTTTTGCAAATTACAGTGTCTGGAGACTAGACCCCTGCAAGGTGATCTGATTAAAGTGTATAAGGCCTTGATTGGTTTGAGCATGCTGAATGCTGATGGGACTCTTCCTCTTGCCCAGATTAATCACCTGAGGGGACATAATTCAAATTGAGGAAAGACAGTTGTAGAATAGATATGTGAAAATTTGCCTTTAGCCAGCGGGTGGTTGATTGCTGGAACAAACTTCTATCTGTCATTGTAGAAGTTGACAGCTTAAATAAATTCAAGGCAGAAATAGACAAACAATTGGAGCGAATGGATGGGTGAAATGGGAAGGGTTTTTTTTTTTTTTTTTTTTGCTGATGCTGTATAAGCTTGCTTTTTTGCATCATATGCCTCTTCTAATGCTAATGTTATCCAACCACTGAAGCTTGCAGGTTTTTTGATTCTTGTTTATTTCAAGTTTCACACACCAACAGTGAAGATAATGCCACATGCAGGCATTAATAAACAAGTTATAAAAGCATGTCTAAAGTGCAAATGTAAAGCATGTCAGGAGGTATTTTAAAACAATTAATTAAAAATGTCTTCAAAAAGAGAACAATTTTCAATTATTTCATGCCTTTATTACAAGCATAATAATGGTGGAAAAAGTCAACCAACATGCCTGCTAATGTTATATTTTATCATGCCCAGTAGAGGGTAAATTAAACTGTTTTCTTATGCCATTTGGGCAACTCCTTAGTGCTGTATTTGGCACCAGCAATGTTGGTTGTCAAGAGAAACAAAAAAAAGTTACTGAATTTGTTTACCACTATTAATTAACAGCAAATTCAAACTATATTCTATCATATCACAAACTGTAATTATTATTTTTAAATATTAAAAGGGTTATGTTAATTGGAACTAAAATGCAGGAAAATCATTTAAGCATTTTAATGATATTTATCCATAATGCTGGTCATCAACTAAGACTACATTTGTTCATTACTGATTAACACATATTTATACACAGAGTACTTCAAAAAATATTAACACTTTAGAAAATATTTTGGTTTTCTTTGCATTTGGCTGAAATAGCAACAAGATTGACTTTGGAGCAAAGAAAAGTTTCTGCATGGATGGAGGTCTTTCAGTCACCCACAGTGGTTCACAACAAATATCGAGATTGACAATTTATCACGTTTGCAACAAAGTCATCAAAACCGGCTCACTTTCTGACAATTACAGAGGTACTATATATTACACAGAACGCCACACTCAATAAGTGGCAACTTCTTGCACATGTTGGAGAACTATGCAGAAGACAAACAGCCACTATGAATCTGACTTACCAAATACTTTTATTTGGATGGTGCTCCATCCCACTTTGCTTTGAATGGCCGTGCCCATCTTAACAGTAAACTTCGACTTGATGGATTGGCAGAGGAGGGCCTCTGAATGGGCAGCACATTCACCAGACCTTATGCCTTGTGACTACTGGCTGTGAGGTATGGTAAAAGAACATGTTTATGCAACCAAGCCCCATGATGTGCAACACCCCTGACAGAAAATTGAAAATATAATTGCAACAATATCACATTTTCTTGTGATACTACCTTGGAGAAGATTTCAGGCATGTGTTTGGGACCAGCAATGATGGAAAACATGTGGAGACTCTTTGAAGCTATGAACATACATTTGCTATCATATTACAGTGTATTATCCATTCTGTTTCCATTAAAAATGATAACCCCATATAAGTGTTAAATTTTTTTGAAGCCCCTGTATGTAATTTTTAAAAAAATACTTTCACTGTGTGTCATGTGCGAATAACGGCTGACAGAGTGGGAGTAAATGTTCACTCATCTCAACCCAAAAAATTCTTGAATGAATTTATTAAATTACTGAAAACATGGCTAAGAATCCCGGTTCATCTGTGACCAGTGGGACTGGAAATTTGCCTTTCAATCAAATTTGTTCTAATTGAAAATGCAATTTTCAATCAGAACAATTGTGATGTTCACTCCCAGTTCTATAAATTTTGGATTATATAGACAGAGGGCCTATTTATGGATTTTATATTAGTATTAAAATGGCATAATGATGCTAGAAAGCCAACTTAATCTGCATCTACCAGGAAAAAAATAAAAAATAATAAAAAAAACTCTCTCCCATCATCAAATGTGCCTCTCCCAAATTCTTCCTTGAAGAATACAATGTAAATTAATTACATTGTATGAGGAAGCCCATACTTATGATGGTATGGCACTGACCAAGGGATACCCTTAATGACACCTTAAAATGAAAGTGCCTGATATGATAGCCTCATCTGTACAGGACTAGTTACAGAAAGCTTTGCTTTCATTTTGTTAATAAGAAGCAGTAACCTTCAAAATATCATTTTGTTTTGCATCATTACTTTGTCCACTTTTACAAAAAAAAAAAAAAAAAAATCACATTTCTGTATTAACAACCAGAGTCTGTGTTGCAATGTTATCATCCTTCACTGTAACTACTGGGAAACTATATTTTTATTTTTATACTTTTAACAATTAAGCAACTGTTAAGCTATATTACTTACTTAATTATTAGCTATTGTTACTTTAATAATAAAGTAGCTTAACCTAATGCAATAGGCTAATGTTTCGCTAGGTTACATAACTAATTATTTTCAACAAATCGCATTACAGCAATCAGGTACTGTGATTTAATAACGGCTAAATAATAAAAAAAAAAAAAAAAAAAAAAAGAAAGTGAAATTGTTATTGGAACAGCATTGACAGTTATTTCATATCTAAAAATGTTTATTTGTTTACAGAAGTGTGCTCGCTGATTTTAATGTTCTCCGAGCTGAAAAACCCACAAGTAGCTCAAGTTGAAGGGAGGGGGGGGGTCCCCTGTTCCCTCTACCAAAAGTCAGAAAAATACAACCATTCTATAATTAAGTAGCCAATCAGAGTTCTTTGTGTATTTAATACAATAAATAACAAAAATATGTAACACTTATAAGAGAGAAGATAAATCATTCTCAATTCACATATCATAACATGTCACAAAAGTACAGCCAGTTTACTGAGAGTAAAACAATGCCAAAAAAAAAAAATAATAAAACAGTTTTCTGTCGCACTGCATTCAGTTTCATTATCATTCATATAAGGTTGGATCTGAAATTTAAAAGTAGCCAAATGAAATGTGTGCTTACCCAAAGAAAAAACATTTAGAAAACATCAAACACCACTAGAGAGTTCGATCTTTCTAACAAGACTGTCTAGCATGCAATTCCAATATTGCACCATAACAGTAATAAAAGATCAAACTCATAATAAAACAAACAATCATATCACAGCAACAAATTAGTAATGCTAAATTTTTAATTCTCCTCCAATCCTCCTCTGATCTTTTTTTTTTTTTTTCATCCAAAAGTCATCCATGAATTTCTTGTAGAATTAAAGGCTTGTAGGTCTTTTGCCTTGACACCAGTCATTATCAAGATGCATACCACGTACTTTACAATGTGCAACCCTCTTATATGTGTGCCACCAGATTTAGAAAAACCACCTCTCAGATCAGTGTGGTTCACTCTTTAAGTGCACCCTGAATATAGAATTTTGGTTAACAAATCACAGACCAGTTTCTTCAAAATTTTGCTCCCTTGTCATATGTTACAAAGGAGCTTTGTGTGTTTGTAATAACTGGGAGCAAAGTGCAGGAGAAATTATTGATGTTAAACATAAGAAGGGCACCTGGGGTGGCTGGTATCTATCAAGTTATATTCAGGGGAGGTTCCCACGGACTGGAGATGTGCAAATCTATCCTAAATTCATAAAGGGGATCAAAGGGTGACACGAATAATTACAGACCTGTTCGTTTAACTTCTGTTCTGGGAAAACTAATGGAGTCACTGGTTAAAGAGTTGATACAGGATCACCTAGACAAGACAGCAGTAACAGCTCAGACACAGCATGTGTCTGAGCTATTTCTATTATTATTAAATGTTAAGGGGAAGTCTTGTCTGACCAATTTAAATGGATACTACGATGTGGCCACAAAGGAACTGGATACAAAAACTAATTTTGATATCATATACTTGGATTTCAGGAACGCTTTTGATACTGTTGCACATGGAAGACTGCTGTACAAAGTGGAGAAGTATGGCATTAAGGGCAAGTTGCTGCTATGGATAAAGGGATAATTGAGTGGGAGAAGACAGAGAGTCGTAAAAAATGGACACTGCTCTTCATGGACTAATGTTATTAGCAGAATCATCCAGGGTTCAGTGTTGGGTCCATTATTGTTTTTATTTATCAATGACATTGGTGAAGTTATAACAGGCTTAATGTCCAAGTTTGCAGATGATACAAAGGTTGGCAGGGTTGTTAATGACACTAATGACAGTACACTACTGCAACAGGATCTAGAAAAGTTGAGCAAATGGGCTAAGAGGTGGTAACTGAAGCTTAACATTGACAAATATGAAGTACTGCATACGGGTAGCAGTAACCCCAGAGTAACGTATCAACTGTGTGGTACTACACTCAGGGTGGTAGTAAATGAAAACGACCTGGGGTAATTGTGCAGTCAGATATGAAGTTTTCTGAGCAGTGAAAATGGTCTGCAAGAGTAGCTCATGGTGTCTTGTCAATGATATACAGGAATTTTTCTAGCAGGAATAAGGAGGCAATTATCCCCTTGTATAAAGCAATGGTCAGGCCACACCTTGAGTAATATATACAGGTCTGGAGGCCTCATTTTAGGAAGGATGTAGAGCTGCTGGAACGAGTACAGAGAAGGACAACAACAAGATTAGTGAACGGAACAAAGGGTTGCTCTTATGAGGAAAGGCTTAAGTTTTACAAATTACAGTGTCTGGAGACTAGGCACCAGCGAGGTGATCTGATTGTGGTGTTTAAGGCTTTGAATGGTTTGAACAAGCTCAATACTGATGGGTTTCTTCCTCTTGCTCAGATTACACACTTGAGGGGGGGCATAAATTCAAATTGAGGAAAGACAGTTGCAGAATATGACAAATTATGGTTGTGCATGGTGAATCAATGTTTGCAAAATATATATTTTCAAATGATGTCAACTATGTTAAGGAAGGAAGAAGCAATTTGCAGGATAAACAGTTTAGTTGCCCATACACCAAACACTGCTGCTAATGTTGCCAAAGCTGAACACACACACCATTAAAGAGACACATCATGTAACTGTAAAAGACAATGATATGCTTGACATTTCATATGGTACAGCTTGAATCATCAATTAGGAATTGAATTTCCAGTAATGATACATTATTAATGCTGTTATGCATTTCTATGACAGAGATTTAAAAAATTTCATCAAACACTGAAATAATTGCTTGAATGTTCATGGTGATTATAAACCGATGCTCTGACATTTAGATTATGTATTGCTTTGTAACCACACACAATTTCATTTCTATATCCAATTTTTGGATATAAGACACTGATGATCTTATTTTCCTGATTTTCACACATAATTTTATAGGATGCATCAAAAGTTTTATTTATTTCTCTCCCTCCTTACAAGGTAATTCTAATAATTTGGAGAATTTTTTTGTCAGTTCAGTTAATTTTTTTTTGACTTCCACTGCTAGTGGCATCTCTCAGATGTGGCATCTGAGAAAGGCCACTGTTTTAAATTTTTCTGTTTTTTTTTTTTTTTTTTTTTTAATTTGTAAATGAAATCATATTTTTCTGTGTACCTTTGTCTACCAATATTTTCTAACTCATTAAGCAGTATTTTCTGTTTTCATTTTGATATATTATGGAATATGAAACATTAATTTCTTTGTTTACATTTAACAGGCAAGTGTATCTTTCTTCTAGGCAATTTCCGTGCCCATGTGGTGTCTGTGAAACACCCACCAACAGGTGTCTAATCTTTCCGTACAACTTCGGTAACGCCAGCTAAATGTGAAACAGCTGACAAAAATAGACACACTCATGTTACATCTACCAGGTGCCCTGCGAGCATTTGCATTTCAATCCATGGATGAGTGATATTAAAAAAATACAATAAAAATTTATTATTATTGTTTTCTCTTACTTATTTTAGTTCAATATTTTTGAACTGTGTTTAGCAAGTCATTATTAAAATATCACTATTTATTTTCAATTCAGTAAAAAGGCTAAAATTTAATTCTCATAACTAAAACAAAAGGTGGTATCTCATAAGCATATGAGATACCACCTTTTGTTTTAGTGAGATACCACACCTCACAAGTGTCTTTTTAAATTGCAGGCACAAGTATTGGAAGGTTAAATATGTGAAGCATTTAAGTATGGAAAGATGTGTTTGTTGTTTATCTAAATGTGTGCTGGCTTGGCATGTGCAGGAAAAGCGTGGACTTCTGTAATGCCTCAGATAAAACCATTACACCAAAATCAAATATAACTTCGTTACAGGGTCACTACTGGTGTAAAGTCAGGTGCAAGAGTTCCCATTCATTCCAACAGCTACAGATCTGGGTTACGTGGGACACTGTCATAGCAGTAAATGATGAAATGAAATCTGGACAGGGAGAGACTATGATATTATTAACTCCACACACAATCACAGCAAGGGTGGGGCAACCAGTGCAACTGTCAATGGGACACACAGTTGTCTGTTCCATCAGGGCTGGAGTTTAAGAGACAAAATATTTAATCTTCACAAAGAGTGCAAAATTAGCCAGTTACAAAACTTTGATGACTACTACTTTACATTATGCTTTCAAAGGGTTGATGACATGTAGCTCAACCAATTATTAAAGCCCTTTAATTCTTGTATGGTATTACCAAAGTCGTAGCTAATGTGAAGCAATTGACCTAGCTGTATCAGAGGGTGCAAAAACACGGAATTTAAGAGATGTATATATTAATTTTTTAAATTTGAAATATAAAAAAATTCGCATGCATGACACACATTATGCAGTATTTCATTACTTATTTATTCACTATTAATTTAAGAGTCTATGGGGTACAAAAAACAACCCACTATGCTTTTTAGTGGGTTTTGCTGAAATTTTCACTTTTGTAAGTTTTTTGTCATATAACTAAAGCCCTGTGAGATAGCACTGCTATTCATAAATAACAATTTACTTAATATTATGGAAATTCTGATTATTACAGATGCAATATTAGAACAACGTAATGTTACCATTTCAACTAAGAGAATGAAGTCAAGCATAATTAATTTTATTTATTTCACATCTAGATTGCAAATGGATCCAAGTTCTACGTTTTAAACCCTTAAGCTGTTAATTAGGGAAAGGGGGATGGGGAAAGCAGTTTCTCGAATGGTAATCCACCAAGATATCCTTCAGATTTAATTTTCTGGCTCCATTAGTGGTATGCAAGTGTGCAGAACTTATGTTTCTATTTGTTTACTATGACTTGAAAAATGTCAGGTGGTAGGAAGGGTCTTTGTCCCCGTCATTTCCACTGAAAACAATCCTCTAAAAATAATTATTCCTTTTTCTATTTTAAAATTATCGACTTTCACTATGAATGTTTCTGGCTATGCCACTGATCCCTGAAACAGAAAATGCTTTGTCGCAGGTGTTAAAGGAATAAAATACATAGTTATATGTGCAGTTTATGGATGGACCACGAAAATTTTCTCAACATATAGACCGGTGAGATGTGCTATATGTCGAGAAAGACCCTCTAAAACGCAGAAATCATATGCGAATGTTTATTGATCTGTAACCTCGCCTACTGTTCACCTTAACTGATAATGTTAGAAACTTTTTTTTAGCCGATTATACTAACCTGCGATGCCATAATGCTGGCATGCTGCACAAGCTAAAATCTGTGGATGAAAAGGAGAAAATTTAACACCATATCCATGACAGCCAGGAGTACGAAAAACTGAAGGGTACATCTTGTAATGTCAAGACCGTGAAGCTAATGAGGCGCTAGTTTTGAAGGCTCAGCTAGAACGTAGCGTGAATGACGAATATTTGTACATAAGACCTCAGGATAAGTAAAATAAACATATACCATTAATTCCTTAAAAAGTGACATGCACTCCATTATTTCTTTACATTTTTATGTTTCATATCGCTTCCTCGTATTTGTTTACAAAGACTGCACTGCCCTCTTTCGGAAGCAGAACTAACAAGATATACTAAATATTTTAAATACCAAAAGGCGGCAGTTCTCAAACTTCATCGGGGGGGGGGGAGGGGAGGGCAATAGTGATGAAAATACGACGAAAAAATTGTGGGTGGGCCGTATACCGGGTTAAAGTGTGATGTCACCCTCGTATGAAAAGGTTTGCAGGTGCTGCGATGCAACTGTTCATCAAAAATTGGTTTGATTTATCGGAGTTTTGTAAATAAATATCAAATCAATAATGAATTAGCATTAGCACACATCACTCGTAAGAATTTTTTCCCCGAAATATAGTCCATATACTTCATGTCACAGATTTCGGTGTCTGGTGGGTAGTCTAACAGAATCCCTCAAACAGATTTAACTATTCATCGATCACAATATTTGACAGCAGCTGTACTGTGATCTGTAGAGAACTGCGGGGCCGAAATGGCCTTTCCAACATATCCTAGACGTTTTCAATTGGATCCAGATCCAGAATTAGGCAGGCCGAGTAGATTTGGAAATCCTAGGAATGTTTCTCGAACCATTCAGATACAATTGAAAACAAAACTCTTCCCCTTGCAAAAATTATTATTATTATTAATAATAATAATAATAATTTTTGCAAGGGGAAGAGTTTCGTTGTCATATTAAAAGAATACATCACAGTGCGGGTAAAAATGAAATACTGCAGGGTGAAGCTAGCCCGATACGACAGAGAGATACTCGTTGGGGGTAACACGACCGTCTAACAATATGAGAAGACCAGTATACGTACCGCCAGAACATAGCCCACAATATGATACCACCTTCAGCCATTTGAGTGGTGGACATGAGACACCTTGATTGCATTGTTTCATGAGGTTCAAGGCACAATATAGCATTAGTAGCCCTTGTGCCATTAAACAAGCCATTAAACAGACTATTATGAGGTTCATGCCAAACTTTCATACCATTGGTGCAAAAAAGAAAAGTGCAAGACTCCTCAGGCCACATGGTCTGCCCTGGTCCACTGTTCCATAGTCCAGTCTTGGTACTCGATTTTTTACAGAAATAAGTTGGATTCGTATAGGCACACACCTAACAAAGTCCCAGATTCAACTCCCGACGCAGAGTTCGGTTGGAAATGGGTTTTTCCTCACCTAAATTGAATTTTTCAATCATTTGCTGAACACTGAAACTTCTTATCTGACTCGCAATTCGTTTTGACTTGCTGTAGTACCGTTTCTGGAAGACCAAACTTTATCTCACAGTTCTTCTCTTCAGAGCTGCATTACAGTTTGGTCTTCCACTCATTTTATACTTTTGAGACGGTTACTTTCAACACACCAGCGATTTCCTTTTTTCTGAATTGTGGTTTCTTTTAACCGTGCACCCATCCATAACACCTTTCTGAAAATCGGAAAGATCACCTGTCTTCTCCATGTGTTGCTGAGTTTTAGGCCATACTGCGCCGTATATAATATATTTGCAAATTACGTGATGTTCTGTGATCAATTTGCTATTTTGCTGGGCAAAACCTGTAGTTTCTGGGAGAATAAATTATACTAACCTATCCAGAGACCGACTAACGTCTTCCCCATTATCAGATCCACTAAGCCCCTGGAGAGCATACAGTATATATATATATGATACCAAAGAACTTGTGATTATTCCATGTGATAACTCATATTTGCAAAGCGTTTGTTAATCTCTTGACGTTAATTCCAAAATGTTTCTAATTTTCTGGCCGTGAACGTAAAAGCCAATGTCACAATAATACACTGTTTGAATGGTACCAAAACACATACGGGATAAGATGGGCAACACTGAATCCTGAGGACACAGTTGAGTAATAGCATCTTCCACCGAAGATCAAGTGCAAGTTTTGTGAGTATTGATATATAAACTTTTAATGGGGTGGTTCTATAGGCAGTAAAGACAATTCTGAGGGCAGCATTAGTTTGGATAAATAAATTGAAGTAGTTTGTACAAAATGGAGAGAATGGCTCATTATATTATAAAATTTATATGACAGTTGTACCTAAGTGTGCTAAGCAGCAACAAAGGATACAAAAGTATATACTCAAGGTATTAAAATAATTAAGTGAGCTAAAGAACTGACATGGAATTTAAAGAACACAAGGCGGTGCCAAAACTAATAGGGAAGGATAGACAGAAAGGGAAGTATTAAAGGTAGATAAAAGGGAAAGAATGTGAAAAACCTAAATGATATATTGAATTATTGGAAATTAAAGGCTGAATTAGAAAGCCAAATTTAGCAGGATGAAACCATAAAGGAAAAATAAATGATTAAAATAATTGCAAAGAGAAAGCAAACATCAAATAAAAAGGGACGAAAGGGTATTTTGATATCATAAAATCAAAATAAGAAAAGAGATAAATTATTAGAATATTTGAAATATTTGATGCATACTACAGTGGCGGACAAAAAAACTGCATCACTTGTGAATTTTGCATGTTTTGTGCTGCATTGTGGGTTGCAGAAATGTTCGAAATGCATTTGTTAGATAGGATATATATATATCTGTGATTGAAATCCAATAAAAAGACTCCACCTGATATACCTAATTGCCCTAAATATCTTCCCAAAGGGTAAAATGCGTAATTAATGGAAATATGAGAAATCATGCAAATGGCAATCATGACAGCCAAACATACATTTTATTGCATATACGTGTACAAACTGAAATGGCAAGTTAAGGTAATGTACCGTAAATCAGCAAAATAAGTCCTCAATATTTTGTTGTTCTTCCTCGAGCTGCAATTACAGCCTTGCAACGATCTGGCATAGAGTTAATCAACTTCTGGATATACGGTTGCCCAATTTCGCAATTTCGTGGTACCACACCCTTATAATGCTCTCCTGCAGCTGAATCTTACTTGTTGGCTCCTTCTGAGCAATTTTAGTCATTATGTACCAGCAATTTTCAATAGGGTTCAAATCTGCACTATTGCCGGGCCAGTTCAACACTGTAATACTAGTGTAATTTCTGATGTATGACTGAACCTTAAGGGAGAAAAACGAGGGAAAACATTGGTGTAAGCATGTTTTAAGCCTTATGAGATAAGAAGACAAACTCATCATTAAATCTAAATAGCATAAAACTTACCAATTTTGCTGAGTCCTGTTGAAAAATGCAGTTTTGGATGTCTGTGTAGTGATCCCTAATAACGGGTTTCAGGCACTCCTCCAAGATAGCAGTGTAGGTTTCTGTATTCATCATTCCGTTAATAAACTTAATTCGCCCCACCCCTTTGCTTGTTATGCATCTCCAGACCATCTGACTGGCGGGGAACTTTACAGTCGGTGTTACGCAATTAGATGGTATGCCTCCGATTTTCGTCTTCTGACATATCTCTTTCCATCCGAGCCATGCAGGTTGAATTTCAATTCGTCAGAAAAGATGACGTTGTCCCATTGCTCTTTTGTCAATGAAACATGTGTTTTAGCCCAAGCAAGTCGCTTCTTCCTCATTTGTTGCGTCAAGAAAGGCTTCTTCTTGGGCCGATAGTCATGCACACCACATTCCGAAAGCCGTCTTTGGATAGTTCGTGTACTTGTTTCAACACCAGAGGCCATCTCAAAGTCAAGTTTCAGATCAGGAGCACTAGCATGGCGATTACGAAGGCATAGCCGTTTCAAATATCGATCTTGGGAAGGCGTAGTCACTCTCTTATGGCCTGATCCAGGTCTTCTCTTCACATCACCGGTTTCACGCTTCAATTTCAGCACCCAGGATACTGTTGACTGGTGGCATCCTATTTTATCAGCGATAGTACGCGTAGAAAGCCCTTCCTGCGACTTGGTGTCAGCTGAACATATGGAGCCATGCTTACACCTCCGCAAAACAGGATACTAATGAGCGTGTATACCCTTCCAATGCCGTATTTATAGAAAAGGCTGATGCAATACTTCGCAATTACACTCTGATGCAATAGAAGCGTTATCTGACGAAATAACTTTGCTTTGCGAAAAGCAAAATGACTGTAATTAAACAATAACTTATACGTTTCACTACAAATGTTACTTTTTAAGGTGATGCAGTTTTTTTGTCTACCACTGTATATAAGATTGATACCTAACGCAGGTATTTCATCGGAGGACTACACCTGATTATGTAACGGTAAACTGTGTTTCTATGCCTACCTATAGCTATGGAATAAAAATATTAAAAGCAAACTCTAATAGTGAAAAAAAAAATCAAGAGGGGGTGTTCTGTTAGTCAGTCTCAGGCGAGGGTATCATGGTTTTTTCTCCCGGAATTATGTAACTGATTATGTAACGGTAAACTGTGTTTCTATGCCTACCTATAGCTATGGAATAAAAATATTAAAAGCAAACTCTAATAGTGAAAAAAAAATTAAGAGGGGGGGGTGTTCTGTTAGTCAGTCTCAGGCGAGGGTATCATGGTTTTTTCTCCCGGAAACTCGAGTTTTTCGTCCAGCAAACAGAAAATCGACCTCAGAACACACACCATTTACATACAATGTACACAATGCAACATGGTCATAGTCGCCTTTGCTACTAAAACCCAACAACAACCATCAAACAGAAAATCAATGACAGAACTAGTAATTTACAGACAGTATATACAGAACAATACGGCCTTAGTCGCTAATACTCCAAAAACTCTACAACAACGAACAATATCCTACAGAGATAGGGAGATCATAGACCTCATCTGAAAACACACACTGAGCCTCTTGAAAGAGTCCAAAGAAGGGCAATAATCTGCTTGGAGAATTTTTGATTGGAGCTACAAGGCATGTCACAGCCATTTATGACATAATGTTGGCATTAAGTTCTCCTGATCATATGAGATATGAAACACCACCCAAACGAGAAAGGCAGGCTTGACCTTTTTCTTAGAACGTATCAGATGTAAAATCCAGCCCAGGTGCTTTACATCAGACGTGTGCGCCCAGTTTCAACAGGATAAAAAACTTAACTAGCAGCGAACAGCCTCAAAAGTAATCTAATACATCAATTTTCTCAAGGCACAAGTTGCAATGTCTCTCATTATTACCTGTAACTGGACCAACCTAAAAATATGACCATACACGGAGAAACTATGATTTTCTCTCGACAGCTTAGACGTACTGCTGGGTTGGAATATCAGCTGAAGCAAGAGTATCATATCAGATCTGGTGCTATTTCAATCAAGGCATGAGCATTAGCATTACTTGAGGCATATGATGCAAGAAAGAAAGCTTATATAGCATCAGCCAAAAGAAAAAAAAAAAGAAACCCTTCCCATTTCACCCATCCAGTCACTCCAAATGTTTGTCTAGTTCAGCCTTAAATTTATTAAATCTATCAACTTCCACAACAACAGATGGAAGTCTGTTCCAGCAATCAACTACACGCTCGCTAAAGGCAAACTTCCGCACATCTATTCTACAACTGTCTTTCCTTAATTTGAATCTATGCACTCTCAGGTTATTAATCTGAGCAAGTGGAAGTGTCCCATCAGCGTTGGTTGAGCCTGCTGGAACCATTCAAGGCCTTATACACCTCAATTAGATCACCGCCCAGTGCCTAGTCTCCAGATGCTGCATTTTGCAGAACTTAAGCCTCTCTTGGTAAGATCACCATTTGTTTCTCTCACCAATCTTGCTGTACTTCTCTGTACTCGTTCTAGCAACACTACATCGTTCCTAAAATGAAGCCTCCAGACCTGTACGCAGTACTCAAGGTGTGACCTGACCATTGTCTTATACAAGGGGATAATCACCTCCTGTCTCTGCTAGAAAAATTCCTATATATCATTGACAAAACTCCATGACCTGCTCTGACAACTCCATATCTGACTGCACAAAAACCCCCGGGTCTTTTTCATTCTCCACCTCCCTGACACAGTTGGTACGTTTCTCTTGGGTTACAGCTGCCATATGCAGTACTTTGCAATTGCCATTGTTAAACTTTAGTTGCCACTTCTCAGCCCATCTGCTTAACTTTTCTAGGTCCTATTGCAGTAGCATACTGTCTTTACTGCCATTAACAACCCTGACAACCTTTGTGTCATCGGCAAACTTGGACATTAAGTCTGATATACCTTCATAGATATCATATAAATACATAAAACAACAATGGGCCCAGCACCGAACCCTTGGGGACTGCCACTAATGACATTAGTTCACGTAGAGCAGTGACCATTTATTACCACTCTTTCCCACTCAACCATCCCTTTATCCATTGCAGCAACTTGCCCTTAATGCCATACTGCTCCAATTTGTAAAGCAGTCTTCCGTATGCAACAGTATCAAAAGCTTTCCTGAAATCCAAGTATATGATATCAAAATTATTTTTTGCATCCAGTTCCTTTGTGACCACATCGTACTATCCAAACAAATTGGTCAGACAAGACTTCCCTTGAACAAACCCATGCTGTGTCTGAATCATTACTACAGTCTTTTCTAGGTGATCCACCATCACCTCTTTAACCAGTGACTCCATTATTTTTCCCGGAACAGAAGTTAAACTAACAGGTCTAAAATTTTGTCACCCTTTGAAGCCCCTTTGTGAATTGGGAATACAAAAAAAAAAAAAAAAAAAATTAAATCATTATATTAGTGTCTCCCGTAAATTATTACATATATCCGTTTACGTGTCGTGTCTGTAAATTGCGTATGTTCTATAGTCTATTTGCCTGTTTTGCTCGACGAAAAACCCCAGTTTCTGGGGGAAAAAACCTTTCTATCTACGCCTGAGATCGATTATCTCAGCCACGGAGTGAAAAAAGCCCATTAAAGTTCCTCGCGTCATCGACGGGATTCGAACTTGGGCCTTTTCCACCCGGTGTGGGGTGGACGGTGACGATACCATTGTGCTACAGGCGCAGTGAACTGGGGATACATTTGTACATCTCCAGTCCATGGGGACCTCCCCCTGAATCTAAGGATGCTCTCATGGCTAAGAGTTTGCAAACTTCCCTCTCTGCCTCCTTCAATATAACTGGATAGATTCCATCCACCCCAGGAGCCTTTCTTATGTTTAACTTCAACAATTTCTCCTCCACTTTGCTCTCCGTTATTACAAAATCATTTAGATCCCAGTTAGAGTTTAGTAAACTTCTGCCCTCCCCTTCCTTACAGATTTCCTCATGTGTGAATGTAGATGCAAAATACTCATTCAGTTTATCAGCTATCTGAGCAGGATCATCAACAGTCGAACCACCAAAATCAAGTGGACCAATCTGATTCATTCCCTTCCTTGTAGGGTTTACATAAGTAAAGAAGTCTTTGTTGTTTTTCTTTGCATCCTTTGCCAAGGATTTCTCCTAATCAGCCTTCGCTTGCCTAACCGCCTTTGTGACTTGAAGAGGACGTCCACAGGAAATCGTGCTCTTACCCTCAATCCAAAAAAAAAGACATTGAGTATCTTGAAAGGGTCCATAGGCGGGCAACTCGCATGATGAGATCGGCAAAAGGGCGTCCGTACGACGAAATACTCCAATTATGTAGGCTACAGAGCTTGGCATCTCAGAGGTAACCTGATTGAGGTTTATAAGGCTCTGAGGGATTAGTAAAATTAATGAAGGAGAAATTTTCACTGTTATAAAGAATTCCAGAACTAGGTGCCATAAATTCAAATTACAGGGGAAGAGGTTTGGACAAGATTGTGGGAAGTTTTCTTTTAGCCAGCGAACGATTGCTGGAACACGTTGTAATCTCAAGTAGTTGAGGCTGGCTATTTGAATAAATTCAAAGATCAACTGAATAGTTACCTATGTGAGAGGGATGCACATAATTTGTATTTTCTTATCTACTTGTTTTATTTATTTATTTATTTTGCAATATATACATTGATTGATATATTGGTAGATTGGACTGACAAGCTTTTCAAGGATCAGCAAGAAAGCAAGAAGTCATTGATTAAAGAAGTAATGCAGGACCATCTAGATAGGAAGGCAGCGAGTCAGTTATGTGGAGGTCAATTAAGGAGACTTCTAAAGTTGGTTGGTTAGTTGTTGGATTTTAGGCGCATTAGCAACTTAGGCCATATTGCCCGTATATAGTATGGCTGTAAATTGCATGTTTTTTGGTCGATTTGCTGTAACTCAGTCACGTTGTGAAGAAGACCTATAAAAATTCCTCGCGCCATTGACGAGTTCGAATTCAAGTCTCTACCACCCATTGTAGGGAGGGCGGCGATTATACCAACTGTGCTACACACAAGAGCAGGGCTTCTACTATATGAGCACGACTATACTTGTACTTTCTAAAGACTTTCCAGGAGGGGATTTATTTTTAAAAGAAGAAAGCAGATTGATTTGAAAGCAAGTAGTCGGAAATAATTCTCCTTCGGTACTTCCGACAGATGGCTCCATCTATCAGAATCAAAGAGAAAACCATTTATTTCTAGAAAAAAAAAATCTTAATTACTTTTTACCACAAAAACGAGTATTCACTAACTGCAAAGGATAAGGATATATCGGAAATGCCCTTTGGATAATTTGAAAAATCCTTGGGCATCTGTATTTTTCTCTATAAAATATACAAACTGCGTGTATTCTTTCTTCGGTTTGTTTGTTTGTTTTGGAGGTTGGAAAACCAAATGAACCACTCAGAGGCCAAAAAGATCAACTCCACTTTCTGTAATTTTGTCAATTTTAATACCAGAGCACATGATTAGTGCTTAAATTTTCAGAAGCCAAACTATTAACCTCGATAATTCTATTTATCACCAAGAGATGGCAGAACCATGTATGGCTTCGCAGAAGTCATTTCGTTTAACTCCAATTTGGTGTCAACAGTTGTCCATAATCGAGGTTTTTGTGAAGTATTAAACAAGAAACGTCATGTTAATTATAAAAGTACATTGTTTTAATAAAAGAAACAAAATTTATGGGTGTTAAATAAAGATGGCAAGTAATTATTATTGTGACATGCAGAGTAATGGATCAGATAGCGATCCTCCAATACTCAGAAACCCCAATTCAAGGAAACGTTTTCGGATTCATCGTCAGATTCAAACAAGGAATATTGCCCAGAACCCAGCTAACAAAACAAATCATTCAATACTGGAAGGAAACGGAGCTGGAATCCTGACAAATGGGCTCGAAATATTGAGAAACGTAAAAGACTACAGTACAAAAACAGGAATGGATGTTTAATGTCTGCAAAAGAATTCCAAGATAAACCCTGTCAGTGTGCTCGGAAATGTAATCAAAATATCACTTCTGATCAAAAAGAACAAGCCATGAGGGCATTTTACAACTTGGAGAGTCAAGTTAAACAAAATATTTTAATATGGGGGTTCTCTTAGGATTGCAACAATAAAAAAGACAAGACATAGTCCCAAAGATAACAGAAACCAGGATCTCATTCTTTCACATTTTATATTTTAAAACTGTTCTAAGTTTATTAAAACTGGCTCAAAATACAGAGATATAAGCCGAATCGATTGAAATGAAATTTTTGATAAGTGGACATAGTTATTTGCCTAATGATTCAGATTTTGCCATTATCGAATTACATGCGAAGAATCAAAACATTTTTTCTCCCGCTGATTGGTACGAAATCATCAGAACTTCTAAGAAAAACTGTTTGATGTAGTCGAGATGACTCATCAGGACTTTCTTTCCACAAAACCATTAGAAGATTCCATCTAACAGAAAGAAAACAATTATGGGATTATCAGTCAACTGGCTCAATATGCAATGGATTAAATTAGAGAGATCGAAACCACAAATTATACAATTCAAATGCAAGTTTAACGAAGATTGATTCAATAAATATTATAAAATCCCAAGCAGGTGGACCATCAGTACTGAAAAACATAGACCAGCCCTTGTTATATCCTTCTAGTAGATCTGTAACAAAAGAAAAGATATGATGAACCTATTGAAGTACATTCCTTCCATTAAATATAACTATCTCAAAAATTTAAAGACAAATCGAGGTGATGGTACATTGGATGCATCTGACATTGAAGATATTGTTTATGTTGATAATAATAATAGAATGAAAACAATAATAATAATAATAATAAAACAGGTCCTATATCAATTTTCTGTTGAAAGTTCCATAATAAAAATGTTATAATGACTTTTATTGTATTTATTTTTTGGCAATTTCCATATTTTCAGTTGCCAAATCGATTAACTCCATAAGTTTATAGAAAATTTGTAAAAACATCAACAAATTTTTTTGATATATTTATTTTTATGAATTTTATATCTTGTAATATAAACTAAGTATTTTAAGAAGTACGTGTCCAAGAACATAGGAAAATCCTAAGTAGAATAAGATCAACTAGACTGAAATGGTGGGCCACGTGATTCGACACGGTGGTTTGATTTTGGATGTAAAGGAGGGGACTGTGGAGGGAAAACGCCCTAGGAGTAGACCAAAAAAGACCTTCATCTGGACGTTGCTAGATGAATTAGGACTTAATTTTAAGGAACTAAAACAAACGGCACAGGAGAGACAAAGATGGCGACAGTTCATCAGAGGAACTGACCAGTCACAAGACTGGTCAGTTGGTAAGTATATTTCAAGCTAAATTTAAAAAATATATATTTATAATTTTCTTTACTTTTTATTTCCTGGAGTTCATCAGTTTGGTTTCCGAGTGGCTCAAATGTCGCAGAAGAAAACTCGTGTATCCCTCGTCTTTTATGGTTTTTTATACAAGATGGGTAAAAAGTCCCTAAATAGTTCTCCCTTCTAGACAGGAGAGAAACTTAATCTGTCTTAACTAGTCCAAAAATGCAGTGCCAATATCAGAGATGGTGATCCACAAGTTCGTGAGTTCAAAAGAAAATCCAAAAAAGGAAAAACTAAAGCTTCTGTTTATAAGGTCATTTGAAGGAAATATCAAATTAGTATTAGAAGGAACTCCTTTATTACCTTACATACCAGAAATATAAGATCCAACGGTCCAACCGATAAGACACAAAATCAAAGGCGAACAAGGAATGTTTATGCGCGCAATCAATAGATGGCAGCATAATCCAACGCAAAGAGTTTAAAGCTAGTGTGTAGTTGAAAATTAAGTTAAATATAAAGAAACCCCTTTACTTCAATTGCCCTCACGTGTAGCGAAGTGTATATAACCACAGTCCCTTCTGCCCCAATCTGATGGAAAAGGCCTGGATTCGAATTCTGTCAATGACGCAAGGAATTTTTATGACCATTTGGCACAAAGTGGCTGAGTTAGTTGGTTTCAGGAGAGGGATGAGTGGTTTTATCTTCTAGAAGTCGGTTTTTCATCCAGAAAATCGATTGAAGAATACACGTAATTTGCAGACAACATACTGACGCCTTACAGCCTTCTTTCTTAGGCGCTTAACATATACAAACACTCTTTTCTTCTTTCATTTTCAAGACAAACTTCACTGAAAAAAGAGAAATAAAACCACGAGTTGGGAAACCAAGTTCCCGTTGCATTAATAACTAGAATAAAGATGTATTGCGCAGTTGCCAATATCAACTGCGCAAAGCATTTTGGGGGCTGTTGATAATGATATCAACTGGGCAAACAAGTTAACATATTTATGATGATATTATGGTATTTTTCTTGATTAATGAATCATCTTTTAACTTTATTATTCATTCCTGCTTTGCAATTTTTTTTTTCCAGGCTATCCTCGCTACAAATAACCAAACTGGAGGCTTATCTTGTTTCTTCCCGACTCAATTCGCATGAAATATCGCCCATGCTGTCAGATGCAGGTGATTTCTTACGCAATTTATCACTCCATGTACAGGCATTCACTATTTTCTAGCTCGGCAGATAAACAGCTCACCAATGTACGTCCATCCGTGATAGTGTGATTGTCTTACAGCTGTTCTGGTCGATCCATACCAAGTAGAGTTGGGGCGAAACAACAAATGGGCTTCGGAAACACTTGCTGAAGGTGGTTGGAGACGCGACACCTCGTGAAGCATCTAGTAATCTGTTTAGATTACATAAATAAATCTCCATTGTAGTTAGTAACAAGAGGTATTTATCATCCATTCCCAACTTCAGTAATGAACACAGCGATGCTAAATCTTTTTAAGTTCGATTCGTAGTTTATTAGTAGTAGTTTGTAGTTTTAATATGAACTCTGGACGTTCTACACTGCTTGGTCACTTATTAGGATCAATAGCATGACCATTAATTGAAAGATTGATTGGTTGGTTGTTCTAGGGTTTCAGGCGCATCAACAACTTAGGCCCTATATAATATGTCTGTAAACTGTGTGTTCTTCGGTCGATTTGCTGGAAGAAAAACCCGAGCTTCCGGGAGAAAAACCATGTCACCTTAGCCTGAGAGCGTCTAACTCAGCCATATTGTGAAAAATATCCATAAAAATTCCTCGCATCATTGACGACATTCGATCTCAGGTCTTTTCTACCAAGTGTGGAGAGAACGGTAATTATATGAACTGTGCTACCCACGAGGGTGAGTATTTGGGAATGTCCAATGTTTGTGCAAGACCGCTCTAATGTGATACCAAAGGAACATTACGTTGTGTAAGAGAAAACATTTATAATCTGTAAAAATGAAAAGTTGAATGCCTAGAAACGTCTCCATTCATGTCACAGATCAGGAGGTTGAGTCATCAAAGAGAATTTAATATTAATTCTTGCTAATCCAGATAGATTTTCATCCCGTTTGGTGACGAAACTTGGCTACATTTTTATGATCCTGAATCCAAATTAAAAAGCATGCAGTGGAAGCACAAGGGATTACCAACCACGAAAAAGTTTCGCACTCAAACTTCAGCTGGAACAGTGCTGGCCTCAATTTTCTGGTACACAAAAGGATTGTTGTTAATTAATTTGCACCTAAAACCACAATAACAGCGGAGTGCAGTAGCACGCGCTCTTTGAGTGGACCGGGGTTCAAGTCCGTTACTGCTAAATACGATTAACATTTGTATTGATGATTTATTGTAAACTCCACTGACCTGGTGGTCGGGCCGGAGTATACACAAGGACATTTTTACGTCAGCCCTATGCCAAAGTGAAAAGCTGTAATTCTGGGAAAAAGGAGGAAAGGTAGGTCATCTGGTTTTGATTCTCCATGACAATACACCCGTCCATAAATCCCGGACTGCACGAGCAAAAATTCATGAATGCGGATTTGAGCAATTAAATCAGAAACATGAAGTCTCATCTGCATAGAACTTACTTTAAAAAAATGAACTTGGTGAATGTATTGAAAAATAAAAACATAATTTTTTTAACTTCGTCTTTTTATACTCCATTTTCGAAACTTTTTGGCTATCTGTCGTACAGACCACACCTTCGTAGTCCTAATAAAGTGAGTAGGCAGTGTATATTCGATTCATGGTTTTGTTTCCCTTTTTTTTTTTTTTTGTCTCTACATGAGCTAAAAGCATTATATTGGATTCACACTGTGCACTCTTGCAAAAAACCAAAGAAATCATTGAACCGAAGAGAACTATACAAAAGCATAGACCACAGACAAGAAAAACGTAATATCCTTAAGTGTCTTCTCACGGGGAAAGCTCTGCCCTTAGTGTAATCTCAAACGGCTGCATCTGAGCCAATCCAAAATGCAGCCCTATAAACAATGCATAAATAGACTCTGTATAACCGAAAGATTCAGAAAGGCTACCACTCTAATGTGGTACCAGAGGAACATCACATTGTCTAAGATAAAACATTTATAATCTGTAAAAATGAAAAGTTTAAAACATACGGGTAACTTCACTGGATTCCCCAGATATCTTTACAATGTTAGCATCGTCCATCGAGGCCATATATCACTCGAATGAATATTCGATTTAATGTCTCTAGTGGTACATCATACTGGATCTTTGTTGGGAAACACGCCGACTTCAAGTCAGAACATTCAGCGAATATTAATTTAAAAGATTAATCTTTTTTTTTTTTTTATTGCAGTCTAAAAGACAGCGATGGGAAATATGAAAGAAAATGTATTCTGATAGCTGGCATATTAATATATATGTACACTTCCCGAACAAAATAATAGAAACCGAATCCCTATTGTGATTTGTGTTGCTTACATTCTATACTGCTAGACAAAATTAACAGAACAAAATGTTTTTCATGAATATTTGATAAAATAGGCATCCTAGCATGCATATTCCAAGTATCCAATAGAAACCGATCTATCACCATACAGAGCTGCACATTAGGCAAATATTCATGTCTGTAAAAACAGGAGTTGCGACCACATCACTTCATTCCGCCGTTTTTGGCTTGCTCACTCAGTGGGATAGCCACATCTCGAGTACTCAGGATGGTAAATGATCATCATTCAGATGATCCTTTGAGGTGGCAGGTCGTTGGACGACTTGAAGCCGGGCAGCGGCAGACAGAGGTGGCACGCTGGCTTAATGCGTCACGCAGTGTCGTCTCGGCACTATGGAAGCAATGTCAGGAGACAGGAACCATTGCAAGAGGAGCTGATCAAGGTCGCCAGAGGGCTACGTTAACCAGAACAGACTGCTCTCTGGCTTTATCAGCAAGATGGAACCATATGATGTGCTGTCATCAATTGTCTCTTAAGGTTGCTGTCGCAACAGGTCTGTGTTAAGAAGGCTCAATTCAAGTGGACTTTACAAAAGGAAGCCGTGTTTTCTGTCCCATTAACCCCAAACCACTGTAGAGCTAGTCAAAACTAGTGCCATGAACATGTGACTTGGAGCCCTGACAAATGGGGTAGAACTCTGTTTTCTGATGAGTCCCGTTTTAGCCTACAAACAGATTATAGATGTTATTTTATCTGGAGACAATGAAGAATGCGGTCCATACATCAAAGAATGGGACACTTACGGTGGAGGCGATGTTCTCGTGTGGGGTGGAATAACGATCAACAGTCGCACCCGTCTTCACATTTTTGATAGGGGTAATGTAACTGCGCAGATGTACTGAGAACAGATCTGTTCTCAGTACATCTGCGCAGGGGTGCGGTTGGCCCAGATTTTCTTTTCATGCATAACAACATCACTGCACTCAAGTGGTGAAGGAATATCTTGAAACTGAAGATATCCAACGACTTCCGTGGCCAGCATAATCACAGACTTCAATCCGATCGAACATGTGTGGGACGTCCTTGGGCGTCGCATTGCACACCGACAGCCAACTCCTTGGTCAATTGGTGAGCTAAGGTCTGCACTGGTGGAAGAATGGGATGTTGCTACAGAATCTTATAGACACCCTTATATCGAGCGTGGTTCACCGCTGTCAGATCTGTTTAGCCTTTGGAGGGGATCACACGCCACACTTATGTCATGTGACCATATTTTAAACCCCCTTGTATCGACTTCTCTAATGAGGCCTTATCGGTAATTCTTATTGCTCGAGATAAAAACATCGTCCCTTAACAATAATTCCACTGATCCCCTTGGATGATGGAATTATCTGGAAAAGCAGAAATTCGACGTAATGCTGGTGGATAATTTGTTCAGCCCAATGTAACCCGTATTAGTTATACATGAAAAGTAGATGGCCTGAGACGGTGACCTGACCACTAATTACACTTCCTGGCCTGACCACTAATTACATTTTTTTAACAAAGTATTGGGGCTAAAAAATATATACATTTTATGACAATTATTGGTTATACAAATATTGAGAATGCGCAAGGGTACACATGACATATACACTTACTGGCTAAAAAATTAGAAACTTTTTTGCAACTGGCATCAACAAATGATTAAACGTACGGTATGAAAATATAAATTGTCACAAGGTACAGCAAATGACTGAAAAATTCAATTTAGATTTAAGCAAAGAAAAGCCCATTTCCAACCGAAGAATCGAGGGAAACACCTTTCTAACCGAATTTTCCCTTCTATCAAGGCGTAGCCAGGTGGGCTGGAGCAGCAGTGCGTAGCACACGCTTCTTGATTAGACCGGGGTTCGAGCCCATGACCACTAAATACGGAGGATGCGGAAGGTCAGGGAATGAACACCGCATATCCCCGGAGCAATATGGCCTTAGTTGCTAATGCTCCTAAAAACCAAATGACAACAAACTTCTATCGAGGGTCAAGGATCCCCTCTATCAAGGAAAATTTTTCTAGATCTTGTTGCAATGGCTTACCTTGATTACTGTCATTAACCATCCTGTTAACCTTTGTATCTCCTATTTCGCTGTATAAGTTCCAGATGATAAAAAGATTAACAGGGTGTTTAATGACAGTGATCTCTGGTCGATTTGCCTGTTTGCTGGACGAAAAAAACCCGAGTTTCTGGGGGGGAAACCTTGCTATCAACGCCTGAGACCGACTAACTCAGCCATGGAGTGAAAAAAGCCCATTAAAGTTGCTCGCATCATCAATGGGATTCGAACCCGGGCCTTTTCCACCCGGTGTGGGGAGGACGGTGACGATACCACTGTGCTACCTGCGCAGACGCATTAACAGTGACACTTCGCGGAATGAATTCTTATAACGCCATTCCCTCGTTGTTAAAAACTGCAATCAGCATGTCCTTCACATGTGATTTTGACTGCCGCGCCTCTTTTGTCCTTGAAGAAAGAGTTGTTTTCAATTGAGAGATTCGAACCTTGGTCTCTGAATCATATCCATACACCAAGACTCATCACTTTTATAATTTCATGAAAAAATACAAGTTCCTTGAAACGCGAAAAGGAAGAAAATAGTGTTAGCTACCACTCCGTGTTTCAAAAGTATAAGACCATTCACCAAAGTTTCTAATAAAACCTTGAAACTGGACATTCGTCGTCCATTTAGGTTAACTATAAGTCTGAACCGCGAAGGAGTCAATTCTACAAGGCAAAGCGCGTTAGCAAAGATGGAACAATCAGGGTGGAATTTGCATGTGTTAATTTGGAGACGTGCATGGTTAAAGTTGTGATCTTGGTGCAATAGAGAGGATATGTAATAAAAGAATTTTATTTTTTACTGACAGACATCGCTGCGATTTTTTTTTTAATTTTTTGGAATTAAATATTACTCTACCGAGTCCAGTTATAAGGGCCAAGTCAGATTTTTTGACATTGCGGGGAGCATTCTAGGTTGGGAATGGATGCATTCTACTCAAGTTGCATTGTGCACGTCTAGTATCATGCTCTCAATGCATACGAGGTGAATTCTGGGTGTTGAGCTCTTATGGGGAGGGAATATGAAAGGGGGTCGACCCTTTAACGCAGTCGAAGGTCCTACAAAACCACACGAGGGGCTTAGTTAGTACGCTGTAGGCCTTATACTGAAAGAAGGTTGGGGAATGCTGGCTTCATCTATGAGCTGAATTTCTAAGCAACCAAACTGGTAGTCAAGTGGTCAAACACGAGGGCACATTAGTTGCTGTTGTAGTAGGGTTTTAGGAGCATCAGCGACTAAAGCCATACTGCTCCATGAATATTTCTGTAAATTGCGTGTTCTGAGGTCGATTTTCTGTTTCTGGACGAAAAACCCGAGTTTCCGGGAGGGAAAACCATGCTACTCGCGCCTGAGACCGAATAACTCAGCCACGTTATGAAAAAGGCCATAAAATTCCTCCCGTCATCGACAGGATTTGAATTCAGGTCTTTTCCACCCGGTATGGGGAGGACGGCGATCCCACCAACTGTGCTACCACCGAGGACAAAGCGACAGAGATTACAAAAATACCACTTAAATATGGTGAAGTGCTTGTATTCTCTCTATTATGCGAATTCCTGTGACCTTATGTGGCTGTTCCGGAATATAAACAGATTTTTTTATACATTTTTCTAAACAAATTAGAGCCACTTCTGTTGCACAAAATTATCTTTTCGATTGACCACAATAACTTCATTTTTGCAATCCAATCCATCTGCTCCTGCTTCAGATATGTGCATAAAGCATAGGACTAGGAATTAGAAATGGCATCGATTTAATTGTATCTCATATTGTGGCTACCTTCACAACGAGTTGCCTTATTGCACTACCTCGAATAAGTAACGCTTCATTAGAAAAGACTTTTGTTACTTATTCTCGGCGGATACCACCACTCAGACAACACCGTTTCAATGATAGGCCAATAAACCTTGAAACGGTGCTGTCTGGGTGGTGGTAACCGCCGATAATAAGCAACAATAGTCTTTTCTATTAGTGAAGCGTTACTTATTCGAGGTAGTGTAATATCAAGGCAACTCGTTGTGAAGGTAGTCATAATATGAGATGCAATTTAATCGATGCCATTTCAACTACTTCCGAGTTCACTATGAACAAAATATTGTGTATCTACACTGAACGTTTATTAGTGATCTTCTCCAGCTGTACATTAAATATTGTGTTCATCTAATGAAAAATAAATATTATAAATAAATGGTCGTCAACTATTTGCACATATTAAATCTTTATCCTTTGCATATTCTAACAGCTACTCAAATATGTTTGCATCAATAAATTTGGTATTAATAAAGGATAAATCTTTACTAAATTTTCTTTTAATTTAATTTTGAAATGCTGCTACAATTCGTATCACGTGCAATGAAGATTAATTTAAATTCTTAATGAAAATAATTATGATCTAAAAGGCCATACAGGTTTAAATTAATGGCCGTTTTTTAATAAAAAATATATAAATTTATTCTTACTTGTGTAGAATTCTCATCCTTTCCACTTTCCTGCATTTTCTAAATAAATGTTATTTTTCTAACAACTCGCTAGTAAAATGGACGTTCTTTTCACACCACGCCACAAATACTTTGTATACAATATTATATTCATTTATACTTCAGCTGAATGACCTTATTTTAAAACTACTATCCAGTTTGAGCACGACTCTTCTTCACAAAGAATGTTCACTCATTTACATACATATTGCTTCATTTTCCACGCCATCAGATGAATACAAGAACAAGCCTTTACTCGAAAAGACAAACTGAATGGACGTGTAATAATTGCGCATTAGGCCTAAAACCAACACCGGAAGTTTGGGAACTCTGGTGTTTAAAAAAGTAAATACATTACGTGCAAACGAAAATATAATAAATAAATAAATAATAATTTTTGAAGGAAATATTTCTTTTGTGTTAATATTTTATTAAATTCGAAAAAGGTAAAATAATATATGCATCTATGAGCTGCGAATGTTTAATTCATATACAATTAATATTTTTGTTTCTGAAAGGAATGTTTACTTAATATTTCCCTTCGACGTTTTTAATGTTTATTTTTAAAATTAGCAGCATGGAATTTGTTTTATCCAACGGTCATTTCGAAAGCATTTATCGATCAACATTGCAGATGTTTAAAAAATAAAAAGTTCATTCTAGTGGGGGGTGGTTTATTTATCTTCGGCACTCCATTAGCTAGAGGCATACTTGAAGTATTAAAAACTTCCACGGTTAACGGGAACTTCGCTTCTTTCTTTGACTCTCCTAGAGTTTTCTTAGTGTGATTAATGGAATTTTACCGCCTAGCTCTTGTTGTGCTGTTGTGTAGAAGCTGAGATGAAGTACTTTGAAACTTCGCTCGCTATCTATAAGTATCCATTTAAAAGATCTTTCCGCTAATTGTTATGAACTTGCGTTCAGGCGGTAAATTATTTGCTACTAGGTGAATATTAGTTTGGGCAAAGGTGAGTCTAGTAATCTCTTTGAATATATACCGCGAGATTATCAACAAACTCTGACATCAGCGCCATATTAATTATCTTCCGAGGATAATTAATCGTTCAAGAGCTAAATGAATACAATTAATCAGATATGGAATTTGGATACACATCAATGATCCAATATAAATTGATTCATTTACCGAGTTTACTTCAATTATCCTTCCCTATTCCCTGAACATTAATGCCCTAGTTCTAACTGCAAAAAAAAGCTAATTACAGTCATGGAAGCGGAACTTTGCCAGCTTTCTATTTATATATTTAAATTTGAGCTGGGTAAACAAATAAATATATATATTTCCTCCACTTCTATATGGAGTATTTGTTTATCAGAACCTTGGTACTAAATATATCATTACAGTACAAATAGTTATTTGCGTTTACCAGTTCTGCAGTTCTCAAATGCAACAAGTTTTTTTTGTCAGTCGTGACTACTTTTTCATATTGCCTTTATAATAAGCAATTTCTATGCGACTATAATTGAAAATCAATGTCACTCTCCTAGAGGTTTTAAATTACTCAACGTCAAAGAAAAATCACTGCGTTCTTTCTATGGGCCGTCTACGGTTTTTAAAGTGCGTTTCTGTATTTAAATTTAAGACTATTTTTTTTAATTTTTCGTTTAAAATTCAGATTCGATTCGATTAGAAACGTGGTAATAACAGTTACAGATCAAGACTAAATAAACACTTCGGCTATTGGTTAATTAATTTAGTTTTTGAAACTTTAAACAGCAGAATCGACAAATGTTTATCTGATTAATTAATTTTGTGCGTGTGAAAGAAAGAGATCATTCACATGAATGATCTCTCTCTCGTCTTGAAAATTTGATAATTCATTTTTTAGCAACATTCAGTAAACAGTTGGTGTAGAGGAGCTTTGATTCAATGAGCATCAACAGATGATCTTAAACCTGTTGTAGCGAGCAGTACACACAATTTCTACCAAACTTCGATTCAAAAAATTCATTTGCAGGTGACGTTTTTTAACATCTTTTGGGTTTAGGTCATTATGGATAAATTTTTTTTAAATTTTTCAAAATAAACTGAGGTAAATCCTTTTAATAAATATATTGCACACAGATCACTGACTAAAGTGTCTATTATGTTTATATGAAAAAACAATATTTGCAGAACTAATACAACTGAATTAAATGTCATTTTTCGAATCTCTCTCTCTCTCTCTCTCTCTCTCTCTCTCTCTCTTTGAAACTATCTGCCTGTAAAAATCAACGCCCATACTTAAAATTGTTCTTAAGCTTAAAACAAAAAAAAATCGTCATTTAAAGTTCTGTTACTACGCAGGTAGTCAAGACATAATGGTATGGTCTATAACCACTGTGCAGTGACATTTGACATTTTCTTCTACGAGCGAGGAGCACATTTGTGTACGGAAAAAGGATATTTCTACTACGAATGACGTGAACTTGTGATGTATGGGATCCAACTGTTTCAGGCGGCTGGCTAAAGCAACGATCTGAATTACTTCGGAAACTGGAGAGGCAGCGGCTTTAACGATGCACGTATATCTGAATGTGCTGTTTTTTTTTTGTTCCAGTAAACGTTCACTCCACAGCGTTATTTTTACATTCTTATATCTCCTGGTTATGATCGTTCATAAAGGGCCTTTTGTAAGTAAAGATAACTATGTGCTGCATTGTAATATTTATGATGAAGCATTTCTGTTGTAAGGAACAAAAGTATTTCGTAATGTATGGAATTCGAAAATGGAATGTTACTGCCTAAAACTCTCGGCCAGACTGGCATTTGAAGTTTTTGTAAAGTCATTTTTGACTTCAATAGAGATGACAGTTTATATATAAGTGTCCAAATAAATAAAACTGTAAGTACCAAAACATTTTTGAGTTATGAAATATATTAAATCTTTGTATCAGCGATTCTGGGCGAATATCATATATCGGAACTAGTAACTTTTACTGTAGTGCATGATAGTGTTGTTGTTATTGGGTTTTAGGAGCATCGGCAACTAAGGCCATGTTGCTCTGGTATATGTCTATAAACTGCGGGTGTTCTAAAGTCGATTTTCTTTTTTGCTGGACTTTTGTCCGGCAAAACCCGAGTTTCCGTGAGAAAAAACCATGCTACCCTCTCCTGAGACCGACTAACTCAGCCACGTTGTGAAAAAGGCCCATAAAAATCACTCATGCCGTCTATTGGACTCGAACTTAGGTCTTTTCCACTCGGTGTGAGGAGGATTTCGACTCTACCAACCGTGCTGCTCTCGAGGACATGCATGGTAGTGCAATTGTAGTGTTTTACTTGTGGTAAATAAGTAGCTCGAAGGTTCTAATCACGTAAGTTAGTATGCAGTTTTTGTTTTTAGCTAAGAAGTTTTATTATCTAGTACAGCTATAGCTAATTTATAGCATTACGAAAATAATAGTATAGAGTATTATATATAAAATGTATACTTGAGAGCGTAATATATACGCTCTTCAAACATGGCTTTTTGTGTGGTTTTTTTCTCCCGGAAACTCGGGTTTTTTGTCCAGTAAACAGAAAATCGACCACAGAACAGACGCAATTTACAGACAGTATACATGGAGCGATTAACCTTAGTCGCTGATGCTCGTAAAGCCCTACTACAACACCAACATCATATCTGATAACAGAATATTGTTTTTGCTTCTGTATCTTAGAGCTGTGGATTGCCATCTTCTGTTTTACTTTCTCAGAAATTTCTATCCCAGTCCCTACTCATACTGTGACTATAATTTCTGCCAAAATGGATTATTAGTGCAGACATCCCTGCTAGTAAAAATAAAGCCTATAAATTTTACTTAAGTGGTAGATAATTTTATCTTGGACATACACTGACCAGCCACTGTATTAGGACCAAATGAGGACTTGTACGCATAAGTGTATGCATGGAAATCTATGCAAATGAACACAATATAGGCCGCCGTAGCCTAGTGGTCAGGCGCGCGGGTGCATAAGTACACGTGCCTTGAGTGACCGGGGTTCAAGCCCGTGACTGCTGAATACGGTGCTGTTTCTTGTATTCTGTCTATTTGTGAACTCCTCTGACCGTTTGGTCGTCCCGGAGTATAAACAGAAAATTTATTTTTATTAATTGTGTGGTGTGATGTATGCGAATTTTCTATGAATCTGTGCTGGGGTAACGTTGCCGTATTCTCACCTTCAGCAACATTAAAAAAAAATAAAAGAAAGCTGCCACTAACTTCAAACGAGATATGACCTTGTATTCTAGGATCCTTTAACTACATTTTCTCTTTACAAACAGTTTCAACTAATATCTGCGCAAGAAGCTGTATTGAGAATCCTTAAACAAAACGGATACAAGCCAGATAACGCTTCTAATTTTTCTTTGTATCTTCTAAATGTGTGACCTAGTCTCTACCTGCACCAAACTGAGCTGGGTGAACATCGTGTAACATTCTGTACCAAACACAGAGATAAGACACGAGACATTTTATTTTCTCTTGCGTTAGTGACAGGTCTTATCTTGCCTGCCCGACTTCTTTTGTGCTGTTTTCTTTTGGAGATAATTTCACTCTAAGAAAGAAAGAGATCCTTTATTGATCATTCTCTGAGTAAGTACAAAACTTTCTTCACATTGACTTCAACAATTACAGTTGCTTTAAAAACCATCGATTTTGCCATTTATAAAGAAAAATTTCGCTTAATATTTAAAAGAAATTAATTAATATTATTTTGAGAATCGGGGGCTAGATTTCTTTAGGGAACTATCTACTGAGGGACGATACGTTAACACTAAGAAATGTCTCTTTGCATGGTATGAACACCTGATTATGCTTTTGCAGGAATACTCATTTCACGAAAAGAGGACGTGTACCTAATAAAGTGGCCACTCGGTGTAAGTGAATTCATTTTAGTTTGTTCAATTTTTCATCATTTCATTAAAAAGTGGATTTATCCTTTGTTTTGCAAGAAAAACTTTCACAACTAAATTTTAAAAATATATTTCGCATAGATTCTTTGAAAATGTTGCGAATCTTTCTCATTCAGTCGATTTTCCTTCCAGTACTGACAAAAATTAGAGCCTCCTTTTACATGTCAAACAAGTCTGGTGACAACTGGAAGGCTAAAACTTTCAACTTAATCTTGACTGAAAGAAATGAGAGACCAGATGTCACGTGTCGATGAACTGATTAATCTGTCAGCGAAAAGATATGGATAATGGAAGAGGTAATTCTTTTACCACTGAAAACGTTTTAATCGTAATTGAGAATCAGACTGAAAAAAAATCCTTTCTTTACTGAAAGATGCAATTAGAATAAAAATTCACCAAAAATAGAATCAATGGGTCTGGATTTAGTTACATGACAATGCATCTGCAGATTGGTCCATTTTGGCAAATCAAATTTAACATTAAATTTTTATCCCATACTCGCTTTGTAATTAACCAAAGAAATTTGAAGCTTCAAAAGAAAATTATCACGTGATAAATTCCATCGGGAGGGACAGTTATCGAATTGCTCGACCTTAACGTAAAAAATGGCGAGGTTTTTGCTTTTTGTTACAGAAAAATCTTGTGGCGCATGACGAAACTTTATCGTAACCGGTGAATCTTAAGTAAGATTTCCCTGTTGAGTTCGCGCACAATGCATCGCTTACTTTTGTACGTCACCAGTATTTGAACAGAGATGTCCCTGCACACCCATTAGGAAGACAAAGGCGACCAAATGTAATTAAACTTTACGAAGCTACCAAAGAATGGCTCGTATGCTTGGCAAAAATAGAGAGAGCAGCGAAAGAGATGGAAGGAGACAAGCGGAAACGAATAACTTTGTCAAACTTGAAGGAGTAAAAAGTTTTTATTTTCTCTCTTCTTTCTAAAGTTCACGTAGTGAACTTTAGAAAGAAGAGAGAAAATAAAAAAACAAGATATAATAAGAAACAAGACATTATCGCCATAGGGGATATTAATCCCCTTTGGTGATAACATCACCAAATAATTTACCAATAATCAATTTTCCTCTTTTCTTAAACAAGCAATTGGTTTACCATTAGATACCAATGAGGAGGTTAAGAATAATTTTGTTGCTCTTAGCCAATTCTTAAACCTCTTTAATGTATTGCGCAAATGCTAATGCACAGATGGAAACTTTAGATGTCAGTGATGCAATCTGCTGAGTTGAACCTTAGAATTCAATGGATGTTTCTTGAGCAAAACTGCATGATCAAGATCATGCAGTTTTGAACAAGCAACACCCATAAATTTGCATGAAAACAATAAGCATTTCCACTCATTCTCTATTGGTGTTTCACAAGGATGCGTCTGAGATCACAACTCAATGATCTTGGGATAAAGATTGATTATTTTTCTAATAAAAGAATACTTGTCTATATGTCTATCCACAGACAAACTTGGTCATTAAAGGACTGCCCTCGTTCGAAGCAATTAGGCTGAATACACATCACCTCACCTGTCTCCCACAGCGTTGCTCTAATGACATGCGTTGAGTTCAGTTTAATTTCCTGAACTTAATTACTGAGCACAAGGAGAATCAAAGTCTCCTTCTCTCACCAGGAGGTGCCAAAGTTAATGTGACAGAAGCTATCAGGCAAGGATAAATGCAAAACGAATCTGCAGTAATTTCAAAATATTGAAACAGGAATTAGTAGAAACAAATTCAGCATGAGATTAACAAAATAAACTCCTTCCCCTTCCTGTATAATATTTCCTGAAGTTGCAATTTTTGCATTATTTTCATATCAGGCAATCTCCTTTGTCGCATAAAAATAAACGTTAAATTTCGTATTAAAAATGCATCAGTTTCGCATAGAAAAGACGAATTGCAAATGCTCTTAGATCACTTTTCTTCAAGAAATTTAAGAGTATAATTTAAAACAACCAAACAACAAAAAAAAACTCATATTACAAATAGGAAAATTTTTAAAAAAATCATCCATCTTTCACAATACCATAACGTAGAAGTTTTCAACAGAAAGCTTTAACAGTTTTTTTAAATTTTTTTCTCTTTAAAGAAAATTTAAGATCGTGACTGTTGTGTCTAGAGAAAAAAAATAGAGCGATATCTGAAAATAAAAATCGAAACACGATGAAGTAAAAAAATTTAAGAGATTTTTAAAAATTAATCCAATGAGATGTAACAGAGCTAGAAACTAGTTTGACTAGATAATTGTAAGATAATTGACAAGATTTGGCACTTGGCCAACTTTAATGACATCTATTGGAAAAACTGACTAGAAAAAATAGAAAAGAAAAAGAAAATAAACGAAAAAACTACTACTCGAACAAAAAAAATGGCAATTGTGCAATTTACAACTATAAAATCCACCACAATTTTTTTCCCGATAGAACAAATGATTTTTTGTAACAAGATTCTCAAAAATCCTGAATATGCTGAGGATCTTTTTGATGATCTTGAAAATTCTGAATATTCTGAGGATCTTTTTGACGATCTGAAAAATTCTGAATATTCTGAGGATCTGAAAAATTCTGAATATTCTGATGATCTGAAAATTCTGAATATTCTGATGATCTGAAAATTCTGAATATTCTGAGATCTTTTCATCATTTCAGTAAACCCTTTTCTTTCTAAGATGGCGCTTTTAAACATATTCTGAATATTCGGAACAATTCTTAAAATATTCTGAATAATGCTGAATATTCTGATGATCTTTTCTTCACTTCAATGATTAATATATGTATATTCATTTCGACTCCTTTTCTTTCTAAGATGGTACTTTTAAATATATCCTGGTTAATTCTGAATATCCTGATGATCTTTTGTAAAAACTATTGTGAATAATTCTGAATATTCTGATGATTGTTGCAACGTAACAAAATATTCTGAATAATTGTGAATATTTCGAATGATCTTTAGTAACAAAAAATTCTGAATATTTCGAATGATCTTTAGTAACAAAATATTCTGAATATCCCAATGATCTTTTGATAATCTGAATAATTCTGAATATTCTGACGATCTTTTGATGATCTATTCTGATGAACTTTTTTAGCAAAATATTTTCAATAATTCTGAATATTCTGATGATCTTTCTTAAAAAATATTCTGAATAATTCTGGATACATGCTTTTTGCGTGCATTGTTAACACTTGTGAGTGAGTGCCCCTTGTTCCGAATATTCTGCAATCTTTTCTTCATTTCAGTGATTAATATATGTGTATTCTTTCTGAACCCTTATCTTTCTAAGATGACGCTTTCAAATATATTCCAAATATTCTGAACATTCTGATGATCTTTCTTAAAAAAATATTCTGAATAATTCTGAATACATGCTTTTTGCGTGCATTGTTAACACTTGTGAGTGTAGTGCCCCTTGTTCCGAATATTCTGCAATCTTTTCTTCGTTTCAGTGATTAATATATGGGTATTTATTCGGAACCCTTATCTTTCTAAGATGACGCTTTCAAATATATTCCAAATATTCTGAAAATTCTGAAATATTCTGAATAAATCTGATGATCTTTAGGTGACCTGTAATTCTGAATATTCTGATGATCTTTTGATGACCTGAATAATTCTGAATATTCCGATGTCTTTTGATGATCTGAATAATTCTGATGACCTTTTGATTATCTGAATAATTCTGATGACCTTTTGATTATCTGAATAATTCTAAATATTCTTAGGTCCTTTCTTCATTTCAGTGATTTAAATATGTATATTTATTAGGACCCTTTTCTTTCTAAAATGGCGCTTTCAAATATATTCTGAATATTCTGAACAATTATGAAAATATTCTGAATAAATCTAATGATCTTTTGATGACCTGAATAATTCCGAATATTCCGAGATCTTTTCTTCATTTCAATGATTAAAATATGTATATTTATTAGGACCCTTTTATTTCTAAGATGGCGCTTTTAAATATATTCTGGATAATTCTGAATACACATGCTTTTCGTGTATTGTTAACGCTTGTAAATATAATGTCCCTATAGACAGACAGATAGATGGATAGATATTAGAGAGAAGAAGATGAAGGAACTTAAAAAAACACAGGAGAAAAGTAATAAAATATTAAATCTAATATTTTAAATGAGATCCAAATATTGACGCTAGGATATTTACCACCAAAGCTTTTAAAGACACAAACGTGACCTTTATTTTATATTTTCGTTCTTTTCTTTTTTTCCTAAAAGAACTTAAGAGTATTCTAGAACAAGAAACCAAATGAAAATGAATTTTCCACTAAGTGTAACAATCTTTTATAGACTGTAGCTTCTAGAAATTGAAGTAATTATCATTAATGCTCTTCGCTCTAGAAACAAAAGAAAAATGAATCGGAATAATGATTAGTTTTTTCTCTTCATCGATGCTTGAAATGAAGTCATTTAAAACCGAAGTAATTATCATTAATGGAGTAACTCCTCAGTCAAATGCAGTGAAAGTTGGTGATAGTGATTTATGGCAGTCTAGCAGCTAAGCCTACCTAACTAATGGGACTGGTTCACTAAAAGATAATTTTTTCCTTTATTTTTTCTCTTCATCCCTTCTTTCTTTTCAAGTATCCATCCTCCATTGGTCGTTGCCTAATAAAAGCAGCTAAAGAGAAACTCCGGAGTGATTTAGCTTCCAAACACAAGTTCAAAGAAGTGTTTCGAATCTTTAGAATTTCACAAGAGAGCCACCTAGTGGTCGTAGTTGTTAATAATGTGTCAGTCGTTCACAAACTTACGTAAATATTTGCTTTTAGCGAGATAATAGTAACTATTAGAGTGTTTAAAGGAGGTAAAATTACCAACAAAAAACTAATTTAGTAGCTGTTATTGGTAATTGTGCTCTCCTAGAAAAACCACTTATCTTTCTTTCTTTCTTTCGTATGTGCGTTTGCGTGTTATCGAACGAAGAAAATTGCTTCAAAGCCCACAGGAGCTGGCAATCTAAGGGTCTACCAAAATGTGCCGTGATTACGAAAATGGTTTTGTAAGTATACAATAAGAAAAAAAAAAAGGCATCGTGCTCTATAAGAGTCTATTCTTAATCTTTTATATCTCGTCAATTTGGTTTTGTGTCTTGCAAAAGATCTCTTTCCTGTAGAAAGCTCCAAACAACTCCAGATATTTTTCCAAAGGTTGTGTTATAAAACATACGATGAGTGGTGAATAAATATTTACCTTCACTTTGGAGTTAGGGATTTGATATTATATTATTGGAAAAGACAGTTGATTGTGTGGGCTATTAACCCAAGAGAAGAATGGGCCCAGCTCAGAAGACCCTGGAATTTTGGCTAAAATGATACAGCTAGTCCTACGACAGATGTGTGACTATAAATTTCATGGTAAATGAAGTGAAAATTAGACATGGGTATGATTGCGCCATAATGCATGAGTTCCTGAATATGAGTAAGTGCATGGTTTCAAGATTGTTGACGCCTCCTCAAAATCTCGACAATAAATGGTTGTTCCGCACAACCGTTGGAGCTTTGTAAAGAGAATTTAGATGTTTTTGATCAAGTTGTGATTATGGATGAATGATGAATAAACCACTATGACCCAGAAATAAAACAGATGAGAAAAAAAAGGAAAATTCATCTTGATCAACCACCAAAAAAGTCAAGGTTCAATCGTTTACCAATTAGGTCATTTTGTCAGTCTTCTGGGACTGTAAAGGTATTATCCTTACAGATTAACTCCCAGAAGGCAAGAGCATCACTGGGGAGTACTACAGAAACATACTGGGAAGGTATAAGAGAGGTTATTAAATTCAGGAGACGTGGGAATCTATCCAAAGTCTCCTAGGTCCAAGCGTGGGATTCTATCCATGGTCTTCATCTCTTAGCCGACAATGCTTCTGCTCGTAAAGCTGCTCTCACAGTGTATTTTCAATCAGATGTGGCTTTGAAAATCTGCAACACTTATCTTATTCTTCGGATCTCTCACTTTCAGACTTTAACTCGATAATTACCTCCTCATCAGTCTGGAATCTTTGACCAAGTAATAGTTTTCTGCTCAAAGTGAGGAGCTGTATTGAAAAGGCACGAAAGAGATGGAAAAAATGCTGCTCTACAAGGTGGAAATTGCCAGGCGAGTTTCAAATCCCTAACTCAAAAAATATTTCTAGGTGAGGGTAAAAATTTATTGACCACCCTCTTGTCTATTTTATCGAAAATATTCATTGAAAATTAAAATTATTTAGAGAAATGAAATAGATGAAGCTTCGTGTTTATGGCTTCAAATGCAGGATAATTATTTGATGATATACAGAAGGTTATTTTCTGCTTTAATGCTCTCCTTCCACCTTGTTCTGGAGAATCCTGGAGATCTGCTGGGTTCTCTTGCAATTATTATCGTGTTGACTCGTGTCTTCATGCTATATATCTGTCAGAATTAATTGATATACATAACTAGGAAGTTATTATTTGTGCCCCTCAGGGATCCAAAGTTTGTCCAGACATTAGATAAACACTATCTGTTGAGATCCTTCTCCTTTCATTTAGTGCGCACCAATAATCCCACTCATTCTTGTGGGAAAGCTGACATTTTTCTATAGTTGGAAAGTAAACGAATGTTTCTTATCGGAAGTCTTTAATTATGTCTTTCATTGGAGCTGAAACAGCCCTAATGAAACATGATATTAAAATTTGGCTGCAGTGCATCTCGTGCGCACTAATTAATATTCATATTTTCAGCATTCATTTTTAATTTGATTTTTTTAATAAAAAGTGTTTGGAGTTTTTAAGATAATTGCGAATTGTGGACTGTAAGAACAGTCTCTTCATTTCAGTGCTTACCCCTTTTCTTTCTAAGATGGTGCTTTTAAATATAAATGCAAGCAGTGATGTGATTAATTTTGGTTTTTTTCATAAAAGGGTCTCAAGCCTTTCTATCGGGTTCAAATCTGCATTCCAAACTTGACTTAAAAGTGAAAAAGTTAATTAAAACAATCCTGCACTTGCTTTCCACTTTTGTACTAATTATAAAGTTTTTTTAGGTATTTCAATTTAAAGTGTTTTTAAATTTGCAATATTTAAAAGTTTAAAATTTTTATGCTTTAAAAAGTTTAACATTTTTAATTTACCAGAACTGAGTTAGGTGGAAAGAGGATAGCACTGGGTTTCTGCAGCAGAGATCGAGGATAGCACTGGATCTCTGCAGCAGAGATCCAGTGCTGTCCAATTTGCAAAAACTGTGGAAAGCAATTGAGTCAACATGGTATCCATGCCAGCATTCCTGTGGCACGCTTTCGACATCTCGTTGAATCCGTGCCACGAATCTAGGCTTGTCTCAGGATTAAAGATGTACATAATAAAGTGACCACTCAGGAGACAAGCCTAGATTCGTCGTGGCACGGATTCAATAAGATGTCGAAAGCGTGCCACAGGGATCCTGGCATAGGATGCCACAACTCAATTGCTTCCCACTGTTGTTCCAAATTGGATAGCACTAGATCTCTACTCCAGAGAACTTTCCGCCTAACCGTACACGTGTTCAATTGAACCCAGATCTGGTAAACTAAACTGACCTAGACAATTAGTTTACCAGAACTGAGTCCAATTGAGCATCTGTAGGATTAGGTGGAAAGATCTCTGGATCAGAGATTCAATGCTATCCAATTTGCAACAACTGTGGGAAGCAATTGAGTCAACGTAGTATTCCATGCCAGCATTCCTGTGGCATGCTTTCTACATCTCGCTGAATCCATGCCACGACGAATCTAGGCTTCTCTCAGGGCTAAAAGTGTACATAATAAAGTGACCACTCAGGAGACAAGCCTAGATTCGTCGCGGTACGAATTCAACGAGAGCGTGCCACAGGGATGGCATGACTCAACTGCTTCCCACAGTTATTCCAAATTGGATCTTTATTCCACAGATCTTTCCACCTAATTCTATAGGGGCTCAACTACTCAGATCTGGATAGTAGAAACACAACTGAAGTAGGCTGAAGGAGCATTCGGTTTAATTAAAAAAGTAAGTATACCCAATATAGTGCATACCCAGTGTATATTTTACTTTTTTTTTTAATTTCCTATATTTATTTTTCAAGATGACATTTCCTTGCTCTATTCTTCTCTGTGCTACCTCCTACAATGCATTTTCCAAATCAATGAACAACAGAGTTAATTTTCCAGCAATACCTGGGTTGTATATGAGCAGCCATCACCAAATATATGAGCAACAGACCTTTTTGTATCGACGTCATGAAAATATTCTGCACTTAACCAACATTATTCCATCCTAGGACACATTCCACCGCAGTAAGTACGTACAATATTTTAGCGTGCCTTCCACAACACTGGTTTTATCTTCGGGGTCACTGATGCACGAGCGATTCTGCAGCCCAGGCACATGGGTTATCAAAACCATTTGTTATCCAACAGACCAAGAAATGTGATATCGGGGTTACGTTTATGAGACGCGGGCTATTTTTGGGGAAAATATTGAACTCATTCCGTTGGAAAATAAATAGAATTTACGCAGCGTTCATGCCAGGACCTTTGATAGAGCCATAATGCGATTATAAGGATTTAAAATAGATAATAAAGTGCAAGAATGGCATTAATAGGGGCCCATTTTCACTATAAACACCGATTACAAAGAAGTGAATTAAAAGCAACAGGATATTATTCACCAGCAACCTCAAAATACTGTCATGGTGTGTAACATGTAAGAAATATCTATTTCCCCTCACAGCAACTTCGAGTAGAGATATTTCTTTACAGATTCTTGGTGAAAAGTGACAGTGAGAAATGGTAATTGGATGGAAATTGTTTATGGTACCCATCAGCAGACATTCACAGTCGCACATGCGCAAGAAATCGATATATTTAGTCTTCCAGAGAGTCAAGACCATCAGAAGGCGAATATATTATAAAATAAAGGATTGTTAAGCTTAAAATATCTATCTGTGGTGAAAAGCACACCACATACGAAAGACAGCAGTGAAAAAAGCAAACTGTGTTTGCCACAAATGTAATATAAAAAAAAAAAAAAAAAAAAAAAAACACCACGAGTTGCCTCAACTCTGCACCACAAATAAACAGCTGTCGCTAATCTTCTGTTTATTTGTAGTGGGAGCTGAGGAAACTCGTTGTGGCTGAAAGGCTGCACGTGTGATGAAGACGAGTCCTGGGAGCACGTTATGTACCTTTGTCCTGACTATGATAAATACCAGACCAGACTCCAAGACCATCACCAGAATCCAAGATAACGCATGAAACTGTGAGTACCTATTTCTCACAGAAGGACGCTTCTACACAGCCCTTACAAATATGGGGCAGACCCCCAGTGCTTCCACACAATTAACACTCTCACTATGCTGTAGGTGCTTAAAGACATAATATACTGATGCCTCAAAGCCTTAGTTTCTTTTTTAACACATAAACGCATGCATGTGAATCTTTTTTCAGCTTTCCAGCTTTCTATTGTTTTATAATATTGTGAATATGAAATAAATATAGATTAACAATTATTTTTATTGTGTATACATCGCCAAGGTTGCATTTAAAAACATAAATTACTGGATAACCAACAGTGATGGGAATATATGAATGATACTATTAGCACCATCTACTGACAAAATATAAAATATGAATATATAAATGATATTCATATAATAGCGCCATCTACTGACGAAAAAATGAATATTAGCTCCATCTACTGACAAAAAAAAAATATCAATTTTATTGCCATCTGATAACCGATGGTCATGGGAATATATGAATGATGCTATTAGTGCCATCTATTGACAAGAACTGAAATATGAATATATAAATGATATTCATATATTAGCGGCATCTACCGACGAAAAAATGAATATTAGCCCCATCTATTGACGAAAAAATAAAATATCAATTTTAGTGTCGTCTAATAGCCAATGGTCATGGCAATATATGAATGATGCTATTAGTGCCATCTACTGACAAAAAATGAAATATGAATATGGAAATGATATTCATATATTAGCGCCATCTACTGACGAAAAAATCAATATTAGCTCCATCTACTGACAAAAAAATAAAATATCAATTTTAGTGCCATCTAATAACCAATGGTCATGGGAATATATGAATGATGTTATTAGTGCCATCTATCCAGAAAAAATGAAATATGAATGATACCATTAGCGCCGTCTACTGGTGAAAGTGTAAACTACATCTAATTACATGACGTTAAATTACGTCATTTAATTTGACGTAAGGATTCCTAACAATGAAATTTACAATTACCATCTCGCGCCACATTATTTCCATTGTTACAACAATTGTTTATTTCACGAAAAACGTGAAAAATGACGTAATATCCTGCTTTAAAAATTAGTGGTTAGCTTGTTTGCTCACTGGATTACTGATTGCCGAGAGAACAAACAGAGTTACGTCGTCCCAGCAGAATTTATTCAATCCGTTTAATAAACAGCGACGTTGCAGCTAAAAATAAAACACAAAATGGCAGCTGCGTTCTTTTTAAACCCCTTTTAAGCCTCGCATGTTAAATTAGTAAAAGATAAATGCATACTGTATTCATCACTCCTTTCATTGATCTACCATTAGATACGTTCCAGAGCGAATCCATTTCCAGTTATATCTTTCCTAATCTACCGTTATTTCTTTTCTTTTGAAATGTTGCAAACCCATCAACTCTGTGCAAAGGTAGAAATTTAAATTTTTTATTTATGTAAGAATTGTTGTGATGTATTTCATTCTCTTATGGAAAAACCATTCTCATCTTCTTACAGACTCGACCTGCGCTTACCTGTTCGTCAATACTTTATCTTATTTCTATCGCTATTACGAGAGGCACGTCCCGAATTCTTTTATATTGATTTCGCCATCTTTCTGATTTGCTAGCAGCGATAAATACATTCCCTCTGCTCGACAGTTTCGGAAGTGGGTAGGGGAACTGTCGAGACATCATTCAACGAGGAAAAATTCTATTGGAACTTTAAAATTTCTTAGATTTTGATATTTCTGAGATATTTGTGAGTTAGTTCAAAATAAATTTTTAAAGGAACAAATCATAAAGAGAAGGGATTTTTTTTACCGGGTACTATTTAAAAAAAAATGCGTACTTCGTAATAATGCATATTTCAGAGTTCAAACACGGTTTAAACCGAATTAAATTCGTTTTCAACTCTGTTTGACATGGGTTAAATTCGGTTTCAACCTGTTTTGAATTCCATTGTAACTACCACATTTTGTAGTTTCAATGATCGTAATTTACCCGGGCCTATCATTCATTTATACGAGTAATTTTCATAATGCGCATGCGCAGTCACGAAAATTGGTTTAGGCTTGGTTTCTCCATCAGGATAAGCAAAAGGTGTAAACAATGAAATGATTCGACTCATGAGAGCCACGTGCGACAGCATATTGTAGATTTCGCCATTGTGCTTTTGTCACGCAAATCGCCAAACGAGACGCGATTAGCGACATTGTTACACTAATAGCGTTGTGAGCGGAATATCACTTTGAGTAATTATACGCTGATCCTGTCGTTTCAGTCGCCGGCCCTTTATGACTAATAGCGAAAATTAAATTGAATCTATTCTGAAACTGCTGCAGATCAAGCCATTCATTCAATAAAAGAAAAAATTTTCATAACACGCCACTAGGTGGCGCAGTCGTTTAAAAATTTGCATTTTATAGTCCTTATGAACGAATTTCACAACGATTCACTAAAGACCGAAACATTGGAAAACAATATGCAGTGCCACACACTCTGGTGGCAATTTTAGGAACTATTTTTCCGTTTCAGATGGTGTCACTTTAATTTTTGACCTTCCCATTGCTAACAGAACCCTTGTGATTTTATATACGTTTCGTAGGGTAGTATATATTACACGTATTTTCAATAATGAGCGTATACTTTTGGTAATAGAGTGTATATTATTACCTGCATTTGGAATGATGTATGCTTTTGACAACATAGTGTATAATGCATGCATCTCAAGTGATGGAACTTTGACAGTATTGCGTATATTACATGCATTTGAAGTCAGGGACTTATACTTTTGATAGTATAATGTATGCGTCTTTAATAAAGGGCATTTCATTTCTACCATCTTCCTCTCTTCTTCTATCTTTCTGTGGGAATTTTAGTTCCGTAGTTGCATACCACTGTAATTACATGAATTTCTAATGGTGGACATATACTTTTGACAATATAACTGCATTTGTAATGATGGGCGTATACTTTTGGTGGTGTGGTGTATATAGCTATTCCTACCAATCCGTGAGAGTTAAAAATGGCTAATTTCCAATATTTTTTAATCTTAAGGACCAAATGTAAACACTTCGTTACATCTCTCCTATTTGTCCTTGTTCACCTTGATTGTCTCTCCGGCGTCCGTGATGCAATGGGGTGGATCACCTTTTTTCGCACCGATATTTATTTTGATTATCAGAAGACGCTGTCGACAGACGAGTATTATTTGGAACGAACGAAGAATGCATACTCGCATACCGGTGCTGCGAGGGGGAGGAAGATTTATTTTCATTACTTTTCTTACTTTGACATATTTCTCCTTATAGAATACACCCTCAAGCTTTACGCTACGAGTACAACGATAAATCAACCGAATAATGGCCGATCACGTGCACAAAACTTCTGCTACTAAAATGCGCGCTTTTTTTTTTTTTTTTTGTATTGTTGCCAAGAAAAAATCACAAATTGCGCATAAACATACATTTCGCTGGTTCTCGTGCAGTTCTAGGTATCAACAAGCGCGTGCAGAATTATCTTTTTTGTATTGTTGCCAAGAAAAAATCAGAAATTGCATATAAACATGTACATTTCTCTGGTTCTCGTGCGGTTCTAGAAATCAACATGCGCGTGCAGAATTATCACTTTTTTTTTGTATTGTTGCCAAGAAAAAATCAGAAATCGCTCATAAACTTGTACATTTCTCTGGTTCTCGTGCGGTTCTAGGTATCAACATGCGCGTGCAGAATTATCACTTTTTTTTTATTGTTGCCAAGAAAAAATCAGAAATTGCTCATAAACATGCACATTTCTCTGGTTCTCGTGCGGTTCTAGAAATCAACTTGCGCGTGCAGAATTATCACTTTATTTGTATTGTTGCCAAGAAAAAATCAGAAATTGCTCATAAACATGCACATTTCTCTGGTTCTCGTGCGGTTCTAAAAATCAACATGCGCGTGCATGTTGATTTTTAGAACCATTTTATTTAATAACCAGCAAAAAAAAAAAACTTTAAAAATTTACCAAAAAGCAAATTTTGACTGAAGTAAAGCAAAAACTATTTTTTCCAACAATTACTTAAAACTGATTATCTTCTGTTACCAAAATGTGTGTTCGTTTTGTATTGTTGCCAAGAAAAAATCAAATGTACATATCTGTGGTTCTCGTGCGGGTCTAGAAATCAATGTGCGCGTGCAGAATTGCCATTTATTTATTTTTTTTTTCTTTTTAATAATTAGAAAAAAAAATTGTTTATAAATCTACAGTCCAGCAAATTTTGATCGCAGTAAAGCAAAATCCATTTATTTCCAATAATTACTTAAAATGGACGACTTTCTTGGCACAAGTACTGTCATTATTATTTAAATAAACGCATTATGTTCCCTTTGAATGAGATGTTGGAGATTTTAATCTCAAAAACTGCACTTTAAATGAGAAAACTTTAACTACCTTTTCCATTAAGCCCCCAAATGGGTCTTCCGAGCCTTCTTTTATTATCTGTTTAATATTTTGTTCGATTTATGTGTAATCCCAGGAATTCTTTGTCACGTGTGCGAATTCCAATTTATTTTCTGAAATATCTGTTATTCCAAGATATAAATGCAAATCTTCTCTTAATAGTTATAAAGTATATTTCTCTTAAGGAGGAGGAGGATTTCAATTTTTCTTCTTAATAGCTTCAAGATATATTTTAAACGTCGGGGAAGGATATCGCAGGTTTGGTTTGAATCATCGAATATTGGAGATAAAACCTAATATTTTTTTCCCTTGCCAACTATGATTATCAGGATTTCTAAAATAAGTCGTTTGTTGTTTTTCGCAGAAAAAAAGTTTTGAAAAGGTCCAGAGAAACTGCATGAGATTCGCTGAAATAATTCCATCGAATCTATCCAAAGATGACGTACACTGGTTAATTTATCACCAATCTATTCTAATATATTCCGATCGACACTGATGGAATCCATATTGGTGATCACTGATCAGATGGAAGGTTTCGAGATAAAGAGTTGGCTGTCGATGGATTTCTCCATTATTTTGAAAAGAGTAGAAATAAGTGTAATAGGACTTGACCTCCTAGAGATCACTTCAAGTCGCAAAGTTCAGTTCCACAGATGTCAAACTTTAACACGCGCCAAAAAACTCACTGACATCTCAAGGACATTCTTACCTGTTTGAATCCATTAAAGTCCTACCTCGACTCATTCTGTTCAAAGATTTAGAGAGGGTAGCCTATCCAGGATATTTTTTATTCTGTTATTTTTCTTTATTACTTTAATACCAAAAACCCAAGTGTGCCTCTTCCCAAAGGAGACACGACTTAAGTATGATGAAGACCACTTCATGCGTGCGTAATAGGATCCCCTTTGCTATCATTCCAAGGACATATTTCATGTCTCATAACTTGTTTCTAATCCTATAGTCATCAAAATAATTTCCTCCTCACTCATCCTTATCTTAAAAGCAACGAATCCCCCGTAGCTGAAATTAAGAAACTTTCTAAGAAACAAAGTAGCTAAGAGCGATTTTAGCTAAAGTAAGGAGAAAATTAAGTTATTTATTTAGCATATCCTTGTTGAGAAACCATGAATATAGAATTACCTAAATGCACGCATTCAGCTACTCCGCCTCTGCATTTGCATTACAGAATAGATGGTGGAAAAAACATCCCGATTTTTAATGTAAGATCAAAAAGAGGAAAGACTACACCACACAGTAAAATTCCGGGAAAAAAGTCGCTGGCCAGATAACGGTTTCTTGTATCTTCACTCTAAACTGACTCCACTTACCCTGTTCATAGATTGACAGACCATTTCCATCAATCACTGGAACGAATAGCAGGATTAGTATCTTCCACTCGATAACCCAGCGATATTTTTGGTGTATTTCATACGCAATTTCTGAAATATTTGCCCACCAAATGATTCCCAAGTCTGCCAATCTTCTTTCTAAATGTCCACTGGGATTACCATTTTGTCTTCGGGCTATCATCCGAAAGCCCTCGTAAATTATCTCCTCAACCTCAATCTTATGATAATCAATATCTTTCTTAAACTTCCTAAGATGATGCGATTAATCAGGGAACAAAAGACTCCTGAAAGCGTATTTGAACACCCTCGTGAACTATTCAAAGATAGCATTTAATACCAGCTTATTCCTGAATTAACTTCCCATAATACTTTAAGGTGTGTACACATTTCGTTTATAAAATTTAATCTGCGCGTTCCTTTGTCTTCTGATAACATTTCTATTCTCCTCATGCGAAACTGTCTCGTGAATAATTTAGCTGTAAAACAGAGGAAGGGAAAACTTGTCGAACAACATTGCACATTTTTCATAATTCATGAAGTTGGAATTTCGTGTTTTACTTCCAACAGATAAACGCCATTGCAAGAACCCCAAAAAGACACACACGTACTGACAGAAAAATACGTGAGCCTCTTACTGCAGCAGAAATAATGCGATTTTTAGCCTTCGTCCAAAGAATCACAATGTGGTTTTTTCTCTTTTTGTTTGTTTTGCCTTGGGCCTGAAGCGAACTTTGATTTTCTTTCAAAAGAAATCTGATAACCTAAGAAAACAATATGTTTTCCTTGTCCCAGATTGGTACGAACCATATTATGTCGAACGGGTAGAAACCGCGTTGTTCTAAAAGCGGAATCGCTGATCAAAGCGCTATTTCCCGTTCTGGATAAAACAGAAGTTTTTTTAGATGAAAACATTAAAAAGTAAATAAAGCGGTCAGATTTTAATCGATTGGGTTTTGTGTGTTGTTAAAAGGATCAGCGTTGACCACTACTCCGTGTATCAATATCTCATTTGTATTATTTTATCTGTACTGATAACTTATACTAATACTTGTATTTTTGGCAAAATATTAATTTCAATTTATAGATTTATGCTCAAAATCCATGAACGTTTAGAAACAAGCAATTCCATTCTTTTCGCACGCATTCATTTCGAAATGTACAATTTTACGCGAAAAACCCTGGTTCTATTCACGTGATAGAACCACATGCAGCTTCTTCGAAAACTACAATTTTTGTACGAGATATATCCAAACGATAGAATCACGTGCAGCCGCTTCGATAAGTACAATTCTGCTCGAGATACACTATATCCAAACGATAGAACCACGTGCAGCTCCCTTGAAAAGTACAAATTTCTGCGCGAGATGCATCCAAACGATAGAAACACGTGCAGCCGTTTCGAAAATCACAATTTCTGAGCGAGATATATACAAACGGTAGAACCACGTGCAGCTGCTTTGAAAACTACAATTTCTGCACGAGATACAGTATATCCAAACGATAGAACTTCGTGCAGCTCATTTGAAAAGTACAATTTCTGCGCAGGATGCATCCAAACGATAGAATCACATGCAATCGCTTCGAAAGGTACAAATTTCTGTGCGAGATGCATCCAAACGATAGAACCACGTGCAGCCGCTTCGAAAAGTACAATTTCTGCAAGAGATACAGTATATGCAAACGAAAGAACCACGTGCAGCTCTTTGAAAAGTACAATTTCTGCGCGAGATGAATCCAAACGATAGAAGCAGTGCGGCCGCTTCGAAAATTAGAATTCCTGACCGAGATATTTGCAAACGATAGAACCATGTGCAGCTGCTTCGAAAAGTACAATTGCTGCGCGAGATATATCCAAATGATAGAACCACTTGCAAATGCTTCAAAAAGTACAAATTTTTGCGCGAGACATATCCAAACGATAGAAGCACGTGCAGCCCCTTCGAAAATTACAATTCCTGAGCGAAATATATTCAAACGATAGAACCCCGTGCAGCCGCTTCGAAAAGTACAATTTCTGCATGAGACACGGTATATCCAAACGAAAGAACCACGTGCAACTCTTTGAAAAGTACAATTTCTGCGCGAGATGCATCCAAACGATAGAAACAGATGCAGCCGCTTCGAAAATTACAATTCCTGAGCGAAATATATCCAAACGATCGTGCAGCTCTTTGAAAAGTACAATTTCTGCGCGAGATACATTCAAACGATAAAAACACGTGCGGCTGCTTTGAAAAGTACAATATCTGAGCGAGACGCATTCAAACGATAGAAACACGTGCAATCGCTTCGAAAAGTACAAATTTCTGCGCGAGACATATCCAAACGATAGAAACACGTACAGCTCCTTTGCAAAGTACAATTTCTGCGTGAGATGCATCCAAATGATAAAAACAGGTGCAGCTGCTTTGAAAAGTTCAATTTCTGCGCGAGTACAGTATATCCAAACAATAAAACCACGTGCAGCCATTTGGAAAAGTACACCTTCTGCACGAGATCAGTAAACTGTATATCCAAGCGATAGAACCGCGTGCAGCTGTCTTGAAAAGTACAATTTCTGCGCGAGATATATCCAAACGATAGAAGCACAATGTGCAATTTCTCTGTAAAGTTCAGAAAAAAGTTTGCTCATCTTCAATACAAAAAATAAAATAAATTAAATTAAAATATTAAAAAATTCCCTAAAAGTTTTTTGGAGATTTTCCATTAAGCATATATAGTGGTTTAGTGACCCCCCTTAAACATAAAGCGATTCAGATGAGGTATTGAACTTCTCCTGAAGAAAGACGGGGGAAAAAAAGTAGTTTCAAACAGAACTAGAAGAGTTCTGGATGAAATTGATTTTCAATATGGACTGGAAAGTAAAAAAAAAAAAAGAAAAAATCATTGAATGAACTACACCACGTGACTACTGCAATCTATAACAAAACTTCGACCCACATTGCAAGTTAGAAGTGTTTGGAAAGTTCGGACAGCTACAAACGTTTCGAATAAATAAAAAAGAAAGAAAATGTGAAATTTGCTTAAGGTTGTAAAAAAGTGATTTTGTGATTTATTGGAGAATCCATTGGAGAATTTCTTATTAATCCTCGTGGTAACGAGACGCGACAGGGCCCTAATGTTTCAACTTCAACAGTTTTCTGAAGATAATTACAAGCTGTGCAGGGGTTGTTAGAGCGGACAGCTAGGATTCAAAGTTCGCATCTTTGCTGACGGAATATTAGATCCTCGCGTGTCAGATCTGGGAACAGGCAGAGGGGAGCTTGACAGGCCGATGTCTGCCAAACCATTTTTCTCTTCGGGGCTCAAGTTAACGGTATTAGCCAGGATTACAGTAGCCTTGCGGTTACCTTGGCAACGGTCAACAATCTAGGAAAGTAGGAGGCAAGTGCCAAGTTACCGGTAATACCTCAGCTCGCAAGAAACTAACGAGCGTTGCATTAAATGTGTACCAGTTTCTAGTCCCTCTGATCCGCATTCTCCCTCGTGGAAGCTCACCGATGATTACAAGAGGGAATCTGGGATTTAATACCGGATTCGTGTTGGAAATCAAGATCTAAATAAATTTTATCGCTTCGTTTATCACGATTGTTTACAAGATGGCTTTAGAGTATCGAAATTGCGGCTCTTTCGTGTGTGACCAACCACTGACCAACCATCTGTCCACGGTTGAAATCATTTTTGTTGTAAACAGTTCCTTTCTAATTTTATTGAACAGTTCGCTCAAAACTCAATTTTCATTGGATAAGTAACAAGTCGTGATGGTTTTGCCATGAACAAACCTGCATTCGTGTAATTGTAACCTAGTAATTCGTGTTCTGTATGCGAAAGAATTGAGTACGGTTGCCCAAATGAGAGAAATTAGGTCTTTCATTTTTGGTTTGGCGCGAATTTCGAATCACTCCATAGTTGTATCCAAAGTGGACACCAACAATCCGTCCCAGATTAAAATCCTTTTAGTTTTAAAGAGTTAATGATGCCGAGTGATCCATTCATTAGACTATTTTGATGATGGGTCCCTGCACTTAGCCAACAACGATCCATCCACGATTAAAATCTTTTTTTTTTTTTTTTAATTTGAAACAATTCCTGATTTTCTCGACTGTTTTCCTCTGAGTCCAATGACACATTCGAACTAGTCGAAATCAATTCAACTCTAAAAAATCGCCAACCACTCTCCCATTAAAATCCCTTGTCATCAAACGTGGCGCTGCTATCGGTCACCTGGTTCCCATTATGCCGGTTACGACACTTTATTTTATCCAAACCAGAAGTTCAATTACAGCTGCGCCATCTAACTGGCGTTCAATGTCACAATAAATTACCCGACCCCAACTTATACGATCATCTAAATCTGTTCCATGATCGAAAATTGAATTGCTTTTTTTTTTTAAATCTCGTACCAGCTCACTCCAAAATCGTATTATTTGAACAATCTAAGGGACGGTCGATTTTAAGGGAGGAGGGGTAACCTGTTGTGGTTTTGTTGTCTGACTTCGGCAACCTAGAAATGTAAAAACTGATATATCCTTAGAGAAGAAGTCTAGAATGCACAAAGAAATGCCTTTGTTCAACGTGAAGGATTTTCTTCACAAATCTAAGCTTTGTCTTCTAAAACCATAAATTTATGTCCTTGGGAGTGCGTTAGAATATAAACCAGTGTATTTCCCAGGGGGCAGCAGTAGTCCCAGTGAAGCAACACGATTTTGTTATAAAATGTGCCGGTCTTCAGTTATAAGCAATTGAATACAGATGGGGAAAATCGGGTTGTCAAACTTACTTTCTGTCTCGTCTTATACGTGAATAATATATATACTCCTGGAAAAAATATTGGAACCTCATCCTTCCAAAGCAGGAACAACTACATTAAATTATATTGTTCCTAAAAATACCATTCCCTCGTATTTCGAGGAACCACGTGGTTGTAATCACCATCTTCCCCCACAGAGGGTGGAAAAAAACTAGGTTCGAATCCTGTCAATGATGAGAGGAATTTTAGGCTTTTCTTTCACAAAGTCTCTAAGTTAGTTGCTCTCAGTTGAAGGGTGTTCCAGGAAATTCGGGTTTTTCATCCAGGAAACAGGCATTTAACCACATAATGCATGTAATATACAGATCGTTATGCTGAATCATTATTTTAAGTTGTTTAAAGAGTCAGAAATGTGTAGACAATTCGGGCATGTTTAGACATGTCCGAATTGTCTACTCTGTAGGACTGAGGTCAGGGCTTGAAATCACCAGTCCAACTTTTCAAACTGGTCATCACAACGTGAGCAGTGTGACATGGAGTGTCCTGCTGATACAGTATGAGCCTTTCCCAACGTGCTACCATATCACAGGTAATGCATCATTGCCCCTGACGTCTAGATAGACTTCAGTATTCATGGTTTTGTCCAAAATGATCAATAATCCAGAACAAACCATGAAAAACAGTCCCAGACCATCAGGCAGACTCCTCTTAACTTCACTGCCAGGAATATACAGACCGGCTGGTACCATCCCTGGGCATCTGCCACATCCACGCCTAATCATCAGACTGCTAGATCAGGTACTCGTCACTCCAAAGCACGGCTTACCATTGGTCTACAGTCCAAACAGTATACAGTGGGAAACAAAACCTAAACTCAATGATCATGAATTATGACCAGATGGTCATAATTCAGTGATCACTGAGTGTATTTTGAAGGATATAACTTCAAATTATTAGGTCATGGTATGGTATTAGATACCATGTTGGGTCACCGTTCGCACAGATAACAGACACTATTCGCCTAAACATTGACCCACTTAGATATCTCAAGGCGTCCATAGGGGATCCGTAGCCATGTGCCTGCAAGGTCCGAATAGGTGACAGTTGGTGTTCATTCTCCTCACTTCCCGTTCCAAAATATCCAATGTTCATTTGGATTTTCGGGCAAATTTGGAGACCAATCAAGATGAGTGATATCTTCACTGTTTTCCTCCAACCACTCCAACCATCAAGCCTGTACTCATGTACAGGCTTGATGACAAGGCGCATTATCGTCTTGGAAGATTCCATTTCTGTCTGAGAAAAAACGCAGCATGGCATGGCACACATGGTCACCTAAGAGCTGCGGTAGAGCTCACCATTGAAACTTTGGTCCATTCGAACCAGAGATCTAGTTCTTATGAGCAAAAAATGTCCCATATTAAGTAATCATTACCACCTGCCTGTACAGTGGGCACCATGCACGATGGGTCCATGGGCTCGTGTTGTTTACACTGCACAGGAAAGTCTGTCGGCACTTTTCCCATTCTCAAATCTTCAGTTAAATTTTGTCTAAAGGATTCTTTGTCCATATTGAGTTCTGATGCCATCAATTTAATGCTTAAAGGATGATCAAAGAATGAATGTCCTCACCAGGTCTAGATTTTCATCAGTTGTCATGGATACCGGAAGTCCTGGTTGTTAAATGTGTCCACATTGTCTTCTTTCTAAGAATGTTTATACCATTCAATGCGACCCCTTGCATCCCCATAAACTTGACATAAGAACTCATAAGTTTCAATTGACGTTTCCCTTAGTTGTGTTAGAATGTGACTTGGCAGACAACTAAGGAAAGGTTCAAGGTCAACCGGTGTGCCTTTGTTTCACAGGTGGCGCTTGGCGTCTAGTGGCGCAGTCTTTGTACTTTCTTAAAGAGATAAGAAACCCTTCATTGAAAGGTGAGAGGAATAAAAGATCTAGAACAGTTCGCCGTTGGCTGCGATGGCTTATTTTCTTAGGATGTCCAATTTCATTACAAGTTTGAAGTACTTTCTAGAAATTAGAGTAATTTTCACCGAATCACTTTGGCAATGTCATTTAGGAAGTTCTTTTTCTTCTAGGAGTACCCACTAAGTTCGATTGCATTGCCTTTGAGCTGCGCAAATAATGTATGTGCGCGTGGTCTCGTGTGGGAAGACTATCAATGAGGTAGCCATCTGCAAATCTCATTTTCTCTCCACGCATATCGGTTTTATTGAGTAAAGCACACTAGTGATTCTTGTCACGTGCCTTCAATAGTACCTGTCTGGTACCGATGTTTATTGTCCAATAATTCTTCCAGTCCTTTAGATTGCATACGAAATGGGGTAGATGGAGGAAAAGAAGAGAGAGAATTAACCTTCCCTAACTGTATTATCGGTCAAACTTAAATTTTGGAAAGATATACACTGGTGGAACAAAAGTTAAAGAATTGTATGGTCCATATTTACCCTCAATTTGACCTCTTTGGAATCCAGACAGGTCGCTAAATTTGTTCACCTTCCCTGTAGATCAAGTATAAAGAGCGCTCTAATAACATTTAAAATACACAATACTTAAGACCATTCCATTAATTCCTAATCATTTTAGTATGCACTCTAGTGGTGGTAATCTGAACTAATATCCGATGAATAATTAACAACCTCCTGACAATCTGAAAGTAGAGGCCCTTATACCTCTTCAGATCCTCCAATGCCCAGTCTACAGGAGTTCCACAAGGGGAAGTCTTGTCTGGACTCCTCTAAACCACAGAAGAGTGTAATGGCAATGTATCTGAAGAACTCGTCAACGTTCTTACAACTGGAACTAAATGGCATAGGATAACCGGAGGTTCCAATTTTTTGGAATTTGTTCCAATTTTCAATATTTGATCCCAGTTTCCTGAAAGTTTCTTTTTAGGAAACTATAAAGGTAAGATTATCGTGAAATGGAAGCGTGATGTCACCCACATCACGTGATGTCATCCAGTCACCCACAACAAGACCACGGAGACTCACACCAGAGGATCGCGAAAGAATAGCACGACACTCTCATAAAGCATCCCCTGAAAAAATATTATCCAGGAGTTTAAGGCATCAACAGGAGTTGAAGCCCATATGAACACGCTGTGGAGAACTCTAGAGCCTCAGTTTTCTTATGGCAGCGGCGATGCATGAGCCAAATATCACCATCCACAATCAGATTGGATTTACCACAGTAGCTTCAGTGAGAAGGACACAGTATTTTTGTTTTTTTGCAGGATAGTGCGTATACAGTATTTGAGGTTCCTCTAGTAGATTACGAACATTTAAAACAGCGCCTCATGGTGGTGGTAATATGAACTAACTCGATTTAGTGTATTTTAATTCTTCTCTACCTCTTAAAATTTAAATAGCACGATTATAATAGGGCGAAGTTCCTTGCTTCATTCTCCAATAAACTCAATGCAGATTCAGTCAATTGACGAGTTTATTTTTGAAACTTATTTTGCATTCTGCGAACAAACAGCGAAGTGAATCTGCGAGATCGTGTGGCTGTCAACGAATTCTCGACTTAACGACTTTTCGATTTTTATAACCTCCCCCCTCCCCCCCAAAAAAACATCTTCGTTGTTAAACTTTCCAAGGTACATAAGAAACTTACCTCATATCATTTTTCTCTGCTTTCAAAGAACCTCCTGGGAAGGAATCAAAAATGTCAACAAAGAATTTCATAACTGCAAGCAACTGTCAGAATATAAAATGCATGAAAAAAATTTTGATGGGATGCAGAAGCGTGGTACTGATTGGTATATTATTCGTTTACTTTTCATGAATAAAGAATTGCAAGCCGAGGTGGTAGATTACTTTGGAGAAAGTATACACCCTGTTGATTTTATTTTTTTTCTGTCACCAGCGTGCGTCACTATTATGGATAACCCTATGTGTTCACTATTATTATGGATAGGCTTATATCTATGCGTCACCATTGCGCTATATTCTAGAGTGAAGGCTTTCTTTTATACACTGGTGTGCAAAATTTAAGGACCAGTCAGGTTTTCACCTGTAGTTTCTCATAGGAGTGGCCTGGATATGGGAAAAGCATACCAAAGGAACCTCTTGAGGTACAGAAATGATAAAGGAAACAATAAAAACAAAACGGTACAGAGGGACTTTATTCAAAAAGGGCAACTGACTGCCATGATACAGCTGCTTCATTGCCAAAGATAGAACAAAGGGAAGAGGTGGGCTTCAGTAGGAGATATGGCCACCCCTAATGTCGATGCAGCTTTGCACCGCCTGTCCATACTGAGAACAATGTTGTTGATAAGTTCTTGCGGTAACATCGTCCATTCTTCTGTCAACGCCATCTTCAGCTGGTGAACATTTTCTGGCGGATGTGGACGTGCCGCTAGGCGTCTCCCCAGAGCGTCCCATATGTGTTCGATGGGATTTAGATCATCAGAACGGGCAGGCCAATTCATACGAACAATGTCCTCACTTTCCAAAAGCATATCAACAGCTGCAGTGCGATGGGGTGTGGCGTTATCATCCATAAACACGAACTCGAAGCCAATGGCACCTCGGAACAGACGCACAACGGTAAGGATTACCTCAGTACAGTAGCGTGCACCGGTTACAATACCGCCTTCCCTCCACTTTGGTCTCAGTTATAACAACGCTGAACATGGAATTGACTTCCAGGTGCTACCTCAGCCATCTAGTTCGCTGGATTTGAATCCCATATAACAACTTTGGGATTATGTGGATCGACATAACAGGCGTTGGGATCCTGCACCACGGACTATTGCAGAACTACTGGACACATTGTGGTTAGGTGGTGCTACGATAAATCCACTCCTTATATGTAGGCGGTCATAATGTTTTGATGGACAATGAATGGCTAGTGGATATGGTTCACTTTTATTCTCAAAATATAAGGGTTGTCCTGATACTTTTGGCAATGGAGTGTGGTTGTTAATGTGAAGACAGTCTATATTTATCAAAAGTTCCAATATTTTTTATCCTCTGTCCAATACCTGTATTCATTTTAAAGGACAAATGTTTCTTTGGCTTTTTAAATATTGGAAACAAACAAAACAGCCTTAGAACACAATTATAATTCGCTGATGGCACATGGTTTAACTTGTTCTTTTAAGCAATCCAATCTTTTTTTATTTATTCTTGCAGAGGAACTAGAAAGCTCCATTTAAATCTCAGCTGACTTCTGTATTTCTTAAGAAATATCTTTGATCTTTATTTCTAATTAGTGAATCTTTTCAGAATGGTACTGACGAAGAGGACCTACAAAACAGGTACCAAAACCCTTTTTATACATTTCCGGTTGAAGAAATAGGGTAATGCAACTTGATAAAAATATGACCAAACATTACCTAAAAGAAAAAATAAAGAAAAAATCCGTCCAAAGAAAATTTTCTTATTTGTTATCTCTTCTTACACGTGTTCTTGTTTAAGGGCGCTTGTTCTACTAATGCCAGTTGCACTCCAAGAAAAAAATTTCAAAGAAGAAAGATTTTCCGCAAGATATCCAATGTTTATTTTTCTAAGGATGCCGAAGAGAACTTCAGAAGATTGTCCAGGAATGGAAGTAGCTGACAAATAGATCGAAGAAAGCTCTTTCAGAGACAGATAGTACAAAAACCAAGATTTCTGAAACCAACCCAGAATGAATAAAATTTTACATTCCTATTTTCATCCCGGTTTCCCTAAAATAAATATAAAACTGCTGTCTTCTTAACTAAGAAGATTTATTTTAAAAGCCCTGTTTTATTGTGTGTATATATACACTATATTCCCAAAAATATTCGGACACTCCTCGACTGCGCACCCTCGTTGTAGCACAGTTAGTACGAACGTCGTCCTCTCCATACTGGGTGGAAAAGACCTGAGTTCGAGTCCTGTGGATGGTAGGACGAATTTTTATGGGCCTTCTGGGAGTGTCGCTGACAAGCTCAAGAACATAGGTAGCCCAAATATTTGCTTTAAGATCATGGAATTGGGCAACCTCTTAGCCCAATGCAAAAGAAGGTTGGCTTGAAAATATCTTCTGGAGTTAGTTTAGTCTGTTGTTAAAAGTGTAATCAAAACTGAATAGTTTTAAAATTCTTTTCAAAGTGAAGTCACCATCTACGTTCATGGAGGTTAATAGAATCCAATGAATTCTTATGGAAACTTAGACGTGCAGATTATGTTCGTGTTATAAGGACTGCAGTTTCTTGGTACTGAATAGGGGACACTGTTTACAAGTCGAAGATAGGTCATCCTTCTTTATGGCACAGCAATGTGTGCAGAGAACGTGAATTTGGAATTGAAGATGACTCTCAGATTTCACTGAGGGGCAAACAGTAGAGTACATCTAAAGGTGGTTACAATATGTGTAGTGATTTGTTTAGTGAATATTTCACCAACTGTTTTTTTTTTTATGGATTGGAGGTAAATATCCTTTCGGAGGTTAGAAGAGGAGATTAAAAATAGGTAAACTGCAGCCTTTATCAACCACTGCAGGATGGAAGCCTCCTCAATGATTCATGTTGAAGGAAATGGACCATAATCTGCAACAGTCGTCCAGTGCGGGTTGGCAGATCGACCGTATTTTGCAGTCAGTGATTTAAACCCCGGTCGAAAAAGCGCGTGCTCATACTGCACTCCCGCTCCTGACCACTCTGCTACTTAGGCCTAGAAGAGATGAGCAGAGCTGTAAATAGTAGTCCCGACAGGACTACCCCCGTGAGGCATGCTAGGAAGAATTGGTCACGTGGTAGATAATTATTTACACGAAGAGTTATTGGTATGCATTTTAGGAGAGCCTGTAGGAAGAAAGAATGGTTTCTTTGAGAAGGCGTTTTCCAGTAAGGGGAGTAAACTTCACATTAAGAGAATTAGAGGCGACCTGTATATCTAAACAGCTCACAAGTTTAGCTTTTGCCTGAAAGGAATTTAGTATTTCATTTTGAACTGCAAAGAGGTTAATCGTTTTGTTTGCATAACCCATTGTGGCAGAACCTTGGTTTTTGGTAGCGCTTTGGCAGTAGACATGGGAATCGTTGTTTTCGGGTTTTAGTCGCATCACCAACTTAAACCATATTGCTCCGTATATAATATCTCCAAAAAGTTGCGTGTGTTCCGTGGTCCCTTTACTGTTCGATGGACAAAAAACCCGAATTTATTGAATAAAAAACCATGCTGCCCTCTCCTGAGAACTACTAGCTCAGCCACGTTGTGAAAAAGACAATAAAATTCCTCGCGTTATTGACGGGATTCGAACTCAAGTCTTTTCTACCCAGTGTGTGGTGATTATATCACCTGCTATTCACCAGGTCCAGAAATGAACCTATTGTGGCTTCGGACATGGGATTGATATCGAGATATCGTTGCATTTTTACAGCGGAAGATGATTTACATCTGGACAAAGACACTTCATCGTAAAGTGGGAAACATCGTTCACTTCTGCAGTCTTCGGCATGCTTAAGGACTTGATTATAAAAATTGGTTGTTCTCTATTGATAGTATTTGGGTGAAGTTCATTCTTCTGAGGTAAGTTGACAATCTGCTGATGATTACATCTTCTGTTGTTTGCGCAAAATGATTTTTTGCTGGAAGAATTTTGATAAGTCGGGTGTCCACAATTCTTTCGCTCTGGACCACTTAGAAACAACTGTAGCTGAAGCAAATCTAGCAACCAAGTTGATCAAATTGATAGATGATCAACTGTTATGAAGAGGACAATATCTATTTGTTCTTTCTTTCTTAAGTGATACACTGATCTGCGTTAAACCTTAAAGACCAACACTATTTCTAAAGGTTACAACCACAAAATCTTTACTTAAAGTAGAAGAAGAAAATCTTTATTGTACAGTAAAGATACAATAATGTGCCCGCCACAGCCAGGAGGCCAGGGGCTTGACAATGATATAGGGTAATATAAAAATATGTACAGTAAAAAAAATTGTGCAGTATAAAAGATTACATAACAATTAAAAACGTAGCATTAGCCATTCAATAGATATGAGTATGTACTCTTTACTGATGAAAGTACATTCAGTCTCAGCAGCGATTCTGGACGACAGCTAGTCTGAGGAGAGGTTGGCACACGGTAGTACCCCACAAACATCACTGCAAGGTATCGATATGGCAGTCGACGTGTTCTCGTCTGGGGAGGTGTTATCTTGGATGGATGTACACAACTCCAGATACTGGAAAGCAGTGCTGTAACCGATGCACGCTACTGTACTGAGGAAATCCTTCCCCAAGTGCGTCTGTTCCGAGGTGCCATTGGCCTCGAGTTCGTTTTTCTGGATGATAACGCCACACCCCATCGCACTGCATCTGTTGATATGCTTTTGGAAAGTGAGGACATTGTTCGTGTGGATTGACCTGCACGTTCCATCGATCTAAATCCCATCGAACAAATATGGGACGCTCTGGGGAGACGCCTAGCGGCACGTCCACACCTACCAGAAAGTGTTCACCAGCTGAAGATGGCGCTGACAGAGGAATGGACGATGCTACCGGAAGAACTTATCAACAACATTGTTCTTAGTATGAACAGGCGGTGCAAAGCCTGCATTGACACTGGGGTGGCCATATCTCCTACTGAGGACCACCACTTACCTTTGTTCCATCTTTGTCAGGGATGCATCTGTATTATGACAACCAGTGTTATGTTGCCATTTTTGAATAAAGTCCCTCTGTACTGTTTTGTTTCCGTTGTTGCGTCGGTGTTGTTTCCTTCATCATCTGTGCACCTCACGAGATTCCTTTGGTATGCTTTTCCCATATTAAGGCCACTGCTATGAGAAGCTACAGGTGAAACCCTGACTGGTCCTTAAATTTTGCACACCAGTATAGCATCAGTAAAAAAAAAAAAAAAAAAAATTCACACATCTATTCCATCTAAACGTTTGTTCAGTTTCTCCTTAAATTTATTTAAGCTTTCAACTTACATAACGACAGATGGAAGTTTTTTTTCCAGCAATCAACTACCCGCTGGCTAAATGCAAATTTCCGCACATCTATTCTACTACTCTTTCCTCAATTTGAATTTATGTCCCCTCGGGCGATTAACCTGGGCAAGAGGAAGAATCTCATTAGCATTTAGCTTGCTCAACCCATTCAAAGCCTTGTACACCTTAATCAGATCACCTAGCAGGTGCCTAGTCTCCAGCCACTGCAATTTGCAGAACTTAATCCTCTCTTGGTAAGAGTATCCCTTCATTCTCCTCACCAATCTTGTTGCCCTTCTCTGCACACGCTCAAGCAAATCTACATCCTTCCAAAATGAGGCTGTTATTGTTATTGTCATTTGGTTTTTAGGAGCATTAGCAACTAAGGCCATATTGCTCCAGGGATATGCGGTGGTCATTTCCTGACCTTTCCGCATCCTCCGTATTGGGTGGTCACAGGCTCGAACCCCAGTCTAATCAAGAAGCGTGTGTGCTACGCACTGCTGCTCCTGCCCACCTGGCTACGGATGCGCCAAAAATGAGGCCTCCAGTCCTGTACGCTGTACTCAAGGCGTTGCCTGACCATTGCCTTATACACAGGGACAATCACTTCCCTTTTCCCTGCTAGCAAAATTCCTGTAATATCATTGACAAAACCCCATGACCTGCCCTGGCCGCCTGTCTGCATTGCTCAGAAAACTTCATATCTGACTGCACAATTACTCCCAAGTCTTTTTCATTTTCTGCCACCGTAAGTGTAGTACCACACAGTTGGTACGTTTCTCTGGGGTCACTTCTACCCATATGCAGTACTTTGCATTTGTCATTATTAAACTTCAGTTGCCACTGAAATTTAATATCTCAGCCCATCTTCGCAAATTTTCTAGATCATGTTGGTAGCACACTATCATTAACAACCCTGCCAACCTTTGTATCATCTGAAAACTTCGACATTAAGTCTGATATATATCTTCATCAATATCACTGATAAATATACAAAACAACGGTGGGTCCAACACACCCCTTCAACCCTGAGAGACTCCGATGATAACATTAGTCCACGTAGAGCAGTATTCATTGATTACCACCCTCTGTCTTCTCCCACTTAACCATCCTTTTATCCATTGTAGGAACTTACCCTTAATACCATTCTGCTCCAATTGGTACAGTAGTCTCCCATGCACAACAGTGTCAAAAGCCTTCCTGGAACTGGATGCAAAAAAATTATTTTTTGCATCCAGTTCCTTTTTAACCACATCATAATATCCTATCAAATTTGTCAGACAAGACTTTCCCTTAACAAACACATGGTGAGTTTGAATTATTGCTGCAGTCTTGTCTAGATGATGGTTTGGCGTCCTCGTGAGTAGCACGGTTGATACAATTGCCGTGTTCCCACACCGGTAGGAAAAGACCTGAGTTCGAACCCGTCGATGACGAGAGCAATTTTTATGAGTCTTTTTCACAACGTGGATAAGTTAGTCGGTCTCAGGAGATGATAGCATGGTTTTTTCTCCAGGAAACTCCGGTTTGTTGCCCAGAACACACGCAATTTACAGACAGTAAACACGGAGCAGCATGGCCTTAGTCGCCGATGCTCCTAAAATCCCAATAACAACAAAACTGGTTTGGCAAAAGCAACTGCTTCTGAAGAAAAAAGTGGTTCTCCAAGGATGAAACCGCAGGAATATAAAAAATAATTTTGTGTCAGAATAGGTTTATGTGCAGCAAATAATCGAAATTTTCAATTCAGGCAAAAGAAGACTCATTTCCAACTGAAGTATGCGTCTGGAGTTAAAGAATTTGGGAGTTGGTAGTCGTGTGCCTCTAGGAAATCAACTTCTTTCTCTAGAAAATCGAAAGATTCGACTTGAGCGGTGCGACCAAAGTAGAAAAAAGTTAAGTGGTCTGGAGAGTTTCTAGTTACACTTTTTTGCACCAATGGTAGGGTGAAATTATGGCCTGAACCTCTTGAACCTCTTGAACTCTCCTGTTGACCGATCAAGACGCTGGAGGTGTTATCATGGTATATTCTCTTGTTAGATTGGATCAGCTCATTATCTCCAATAGATATCTCTCTGGCGTATTGGAGTTCACCCTGAATTTCTTCATTTGTAAGCGGATTGCAATGGATTCTTTCAAGACGATAACGCAGCTATCCACTGTCCAAAAATGGAATCTGAATGATTCGAAGAACATTCCCAAGATTTTCAACATCTATCCTGGTTGCCTAATTCTCAAACTCTGAATCCAATAATCGCTATTTTTGTAAGAAACTGTAATTAAGAATGTTTAGGTAACATTTTAAATCGAACGTGATTGGAATTGGTTTGTTAGGGACAACCCTTCAATGGTTATCCCAGCAATGATGGCAGTACCTAATACTTCTACTCTTAATGGTAAAAAAACAGCCATAACTTTGGAATAATCGCTTCTGATTAAAGTTTATGGAAAAATATTCGCTAACCGAAGTTCATGGAAGTCTCTTTAATGAGGAAACTCTTTTGTTTTGAAGGGAATGTTTGCAGCTGCTTTCCGAAACACAAATAAAAATTGCAAATTAGCAGAAGTATTAATTAGCAAGTGCTTCGCTGCTGTGAAGGAAATGCCGAGAAGTACGGAAGGTCGAGCTCCAATCTTAGCAAAAGTATTCTTTTTATAAAGAGTTAATGAAATTCTAGATCCTTCGTTCGATCCCTCTTTCCTTTCCAGGTATTATATTTACATTCCCTCCATATCTTGATGGATCGTCCACCATCTTCCATGACGGACCCAAACCTTTCCTTATAAAGACTATGAGGGAAGGGAGTGAAAGAAAAGAAAAGAATCTTCAAGTTGAACATTTTAAAGCCAGTTATTGCTTCTGTCTCAATTGTGAACAGTGGTGGGCATAATCCAATTATTTTCTACAATGGAATGAATTCTTCGAATAATATGAGTATAATCGAATGAGTTTATATAATCGGATGATTTTCTATAATGGAATGATTTTCCATAATCGAATGAAATAATTGGTTTATATCATTCGAGTAAAATAACCAATGCTTCGTCATAATCTAATGAAAAATCAATTGCTATGTATTGTTATATATGCGTGTAATCAATCATGAATAAATAATTGAATAAATCATTCCAATGATATGAGTATAATCGAAATAATCGCATGATTTGTCATAAACGAATGATTTCCATAGTCCAATTATTTGCCATAATGGAATGAGTTTCCTTAATAGAATGAATTATCATGGTCAATTGATTTGTCATAATCGAATGAAATAATTGCAGTATATTATTCTGTAGTAAAATAACCGAATAATTAGTCATAAGCGAATAAATTATTCGAATAATATCACTATAATCGAAATAATGTACTGCTTTTCTATAATCGAATGATTTTATATAATAGAAATAATCTAATGATTTTATATAACAGAAATAATGTAATGATTTTCTACATCTAAATAATCGAATGTATCATTTAAGTAAAATCGGAATAATCGAATGAATCATTTAAGTAAAATCGAAATAATCGAAAGAACCATTCGAATGATATAAGTACATAATCTAATGATTTTCTATAATCGAAATAAATAATCGAATGATTTTCTATAATAGAAATAATCGATTGATTTTCTATATCTAAATAATGGAATGAATCATTTGAATGACATAAGTAAAATCGAAATAATCGAATGAATCATTCCAATGATTTTCTATAATCGAAATAAATAATTTAATGATTTTCTATGATCTATATAATCAAATGAATCATTAGAATAATACGAATATAATCAAATGAATCATTCGAATAATACGAATATAATCAAATGATTTTCTATAATCGAAATAAATAATCTAATGATTTTCTATAATCGAAATAAATAATCTAATGATTTTCTATAATCGAAATAATCAAATGAATCATTTGAATGATACGAATATAATCAAATGATTTTCTATAATCGATTGAATCATTCGAATGATTTTCTACAATCGAATGATTTTCTATAATCATAATAATGGAATGAATCATTCGAATGATACAAGTATAATCGAATGATTTTTCATGATAATGATTGTGTATAATCTAAGAATTGCTATAATCTGTAAGATGTAAAATCTTACAAGTAAATTGTATATAAAGATAACAGATCGTCGTTCCCAAAATGAGAATTTAATAAGAAAGGATACGTTAGGAATAGTTATATTGTAAAATAAAATATAACAAATCAAATAAATTGAACAAAGTGGATCGTTAAAAATATGGGGGAGATTAAATTAAGGAAGGGGCTAATCGGAGGGAAGGGAGAGTCGTGAGAATTACTGCACGAAATTTCTACCAACAGATGGATAAACACTCAGCTATAAGTACCGTACACAAATCTGAAGATCTAAAACATGTAGCAGAGCCATTGCTGAATAGACGACAAAGGGTAAGGTCGCACGAAAACAATTTAAACAGCAGCGGCTATTGGCGAGTAGCTGTGAATAACTATGGCCCCGAAAGAACAATACGGCAAAGGACTGAGTTTGTCGGGACATTCCTTTGATTGGTGACACTTAGAGAAGAGACGGGTAGTAAATACGGGACAAATGCGGGTGAGATTTAAGACTGCCATCTTACTGTCGGTGATACCAAGTTTTGGGATCTTAGGAAGAAAAAGTGTTAAGTGAAACAGAAAGATGGCAGCGAACTTCAAAGCAGCAGACTGCCTGGGAAAATTTACAAATTTCTTAAAATGAGGAGTTGGATAGAGCATTGAAGAGACAACTTGAGAAAAATTAAAATGGGTGAATAGGACAGAGTGAAAGTTTGATAAAATGAGAAGATTGGTTAAGACTGAGAACTAGGGTTAGCCTGACATATAGGGGCGGTACGTAATTTAGATGAACAAAAAGTGAGTGAAAGGGGGGAGACACATGACAGTTGAGATTTTTGTCAGTGTTTGTGGAAATTGGTTAAAATAGACAGATAGTTGAGTTTTTTCGTCGGTGTAAGTAAAAATGAGTTAGGAGATGACAGTTGAGAGTTTTGTCGTGGTAGAAAATATGTGTTAGTAATATTAACAGTTGAGTTTTGACGTGTTAGAATATATGGAGTGTAAGGAGAATAAGCCTGTCCGTCATTGGAAGGCAAGGGCAGTGGCCGAAAGCAGAAAGTCTAATCCGTCATGGAGGAAGGCAAGGGTAGGGGACCGTATGCAAACGAGCGCTGTGAAATAATTTTTAGTGAACGAGTTTTAATTAAAAGGTGGAGCGGAGCAGAGAGGGTAGCGCCCTGTGAAGTTTTCTTCTTGTGAAAGAGTTTCTTAAAAGGTGGAGCGGAGAAGCGAGGGTAGCGCCCTGTGAGCTTTCTCCTTGTGAATGTGTTTTTTTTAATGTGTTTTTTAAAAAGGTGGAGAGACGAAAGTAACGGAGAAAGTAAAGGAGTGGAATGATAGAAATCAGCAAAAGCAAAGGTGCCTGGAAAAAGAAGAAGCCTCTTTTGATGAAGACATCGAGTTCCGATGTCCCAGACGGTAGGAAGCAGCCCCTGTATCGAAACTAACAGGTGGTGAGGGTAAAGCGCCAGCCCGATTAGATGAAGCGAAGCCGAAAAATTAATAGTAGCCCGATCAGGTGGAGAAAGGACGCCAGACCCATGCAGCCAAGAGTTCCGGAAAATTATCTGTAGCAGATTCAGGAGAAGTAAGATAATGGAAAGCCTTATAAGACAGCCTGGAGAGCCTAAGATGGAAGCTTGAAACCTCCCTGGAGGAGAAAGAAACAAGATAGAAGCAGGTGAGCGATATATTAAGTACACTAAGTTAAAAAGAAGGACTGTTAGTGAAATAGTATAGTAATTAATTAAAGAGGGGATAGCACTAGAAGGTAAAGTGAAAGATAAATTATCTCTGAGGTAGATATACTAACAGAGTTATTATGTTAAAAACAGGTTAATGTTTAATGCAAGGGAAACGTAGGAATGAGTAATAGATTAAATTTATGTACAAATAGCTATAATGTGTTAGAAGGGTAGTAAAGTTTATAAAGAGGGATTCTGAATATGTTTTAATGATAGATAATTGAGTTATATGAGCAACCTTGAATATGTTTTAATGATAGATAATTGAGTTATATGAGCAACTCCGAATATGTTGTAATGATAGATAATTGAGTTATATGAGCAACTCTGAATATATTGTTTTATTGATGAAGATTTGTTGGTTTATCAGAAAGACTAATAACAAATAGAGACTTTAAGAAGGTTAAGATTGGTCTACAAGTATATTGTAACAGAATGGTGAGAACACCGAGCTGAATGATGAAAGTAGCATATTTGATTGTTAATACAAACAGGAATAAAAATAATATATGCAAGGTATCCTTGATTTAACTTTGTATGTCATATTACATGCTATCTAGTTCAGTTGTATCTCATGTTGTATATATATATATGAAAATAAACTTTGTTGTTTATTAATTAGAGAGTTTGTTAATCTTGAACACTCAGCCATTCCGAAGGGAATTATACGTAATTGAGAAGTTCTCTTGAATCTGGAATTCTCCTGTGAAGCAAAGTCAGATGTGTAAGTGGGGGTGTAAGAAAAAAGAGGTCTATATATAGTTATAAGGGAACAAAACAAAATAAGGAATATTTAATAACATTATTATTATTAATATTCAAATAAAATTAAAGAAGAGTAAAGACCCATACAACTCAAATTAACTTCCTCTTAATTTCCCCCCCGCAACAAATCAAATGATTTTCTATGATCGAATAATTGGATTCTATCATTCGAATCAAATAATTCGTTTATATCATTCGAATAAAATAATCGAATAATTTTCCATAATCGAATGATTTTCCATAATCGAATGATTTTCCATAATCGAATAATTTCCATAATCGTATGACTTTCATTAATCGAATGATTTTCCTTAATTCAATGATTTTTCCATAATCGATGATTTGTCATATTCGTATGTTTATGGTGATAATTGAAGAAAATATTTCTAAATAATCGAAGTATAACATAAAGTACAATCTAAATAATCCAATGATACGAGTATAATCAAAATAATACTCGAAATAATAGAATGATTTCCTGTAATCGAAATAATAGATTATGGCCATCACTAACTACGACCATCGTTCCTTCGAATTGCATGTGTCAAGGTTTATCAGTGGCCCAATAAAAAGACCCTTTTGCATTATACGATCTAGGAACTTGATTGAAAACGATTGCTGATCCTTTTCAATCAAGATTCCATGCTTTTACTGAATCATTGAGAAGCCAATTATAGCCTTCGTATCTAAATTCAGTTTTTGTGCTACTACAATTTTTTTTCCAAAAATATCTTGCAAGCTTTTTTGGAATTCATTTTTACTGATGATCAAAACCGTTCAAAACTAAAATAAATGTCAGAGACAAAAAAAATCCTAGAAATCAATAAAAAAAGTTAATTTAGCTGATAACGAAAAAAATATATAAAAAGAATAGAGCCAAATGTAAATTGGAAATGCTCCTGTAAGAAAAGTAATCTAACATAATCATGGAATTTTGAATAATCTATTGTCAGCTTTCTTATCTAATGGAAGGATCTACCTCTATCTGTATCAGCAGAAAAAAAAAAAAAAAAATAGAAAAAGTGAAAAAAATAATCCATTTGCACGCGCAACTTCTGTTTATTCCTTAAAGCAGTAAAATCAAATACGGTTTTGTAGATTGGTTGTTTTGTTGCCATGGCAACGCACTGTCTAATTCCCGCGAAGCAGATGTTGTTTTGTGAGACGCAAAAAAAAACAGAGAAAAAAATTTTCAAATGAAAGTAAGCATGAGAAGAATGCGTTTGATTTGTTCTTCAGAACCAATTAAAGGGATTAAGAACATGCGGATGACTTGTAGGGGGAGCAGTTACTGTCGAATTAACGGAAAGGAATGCAATTTAATATTAATGCATTCATTACAACCTACAGAGAATAGGAGAGAATGAAAAAAGAATTTTTTTTAAATTTCTACTCATTTTAATATTAAAACGCTGTGAATTGAGAACATTTCGTTACTAATTTATGCAAAAAACAATTACGAAATTAAAATAAATTTCCAAGATGAAATCGCGCCACCTACGCATGCGCGCTGGGAATTTCTGTAGGTGTCGCTGTGTCGTTGTCTGAGTGTGCGCACTTGGAATTTACGAGAATAAATACGGGACTGTTCACAAATTACGTACCGCGATTTTTTAAGCGTCTATAAAATTAAAATTAATTTTGATGTTTTTGTGCCGTTATCTACGCATGCGTACTTGGAATTTATGAGGATACGGGGCTGTACACAAATTGCGATGAGATTTTAATTTTTTTAACTCTCGACTATTTGCTTGCTAAACATTTTTCATGTTAATTATTCAGTCCGAAGATATTTTTTTTAAACATTAAAGAATTTAAAACTGGTTGAAACCATTCAAAAAAAAAGTTAACTTCTCCTTAATTCTTCTTGTCATTAAATTGGATGGACTGTTGCTTTCCTTTCGTACTATTCCAATTAAAATCTCCAAGAGCCTGTTGGATTTTTTACTTCATTCTTTCGAACATATGCCAACATCTCGTTATAGGACAAGTGAGGTTGTAATCACCAGCCTTACATTTTTTTCCTTTTAATTTCTTCTCTTTAAAAAAAAGCGTTTTTTAAAGAGAAATAAATGTTTTTTTTTTTTTTTATTTACTAGCCTCATCGGCGTTTGTGGGTTGTATAGTGTTTTTATAACGCGCTACAACCAAAAAATTTCTTTCATATAAAAACTTAGCTAAAAATAAATAGGTGAGTATTTTTAATCCCTTGAGGTTCCCCTCTACATCTGCAGGAAATTCTTTAGCTACGTATTAAAAATAAAACGAAATTTTACAAACTATTCATTACCATTTTGAAAGGAAAGCATCCATTATTGGGGTCAAAGATTACATCGCTAGCTACTGCAGCAAAGACAAGAAAAAGAAAGAAAGAAGGAGGAAATATTGATGTCCTCAGTCCAAACTTGACTTTACTGCCATTATTTCAGCTGATATTTCTGTAAAATCATCCGTTTACTGTCGCTATAACACGCGTCTACACCCAAACATCGATTTACAGTGCGGACAAGAGTTATCACCTCCCCTTCGGTGCTTACCATGATAGAGAAGAACACACGAGAGGTCAGAGGTCACAGATTTCGTACGCACTGACACGTAAAACTTGGCAGTAATGAATCTAAGTGAAGCACTTGCGCATTAAAAAGACCAAACATTTGGAAGGATTTCCAATTAAGAAGGGCAATTTATCTCTGAGAAAATAAAACCGTGAGGGTTTACAACCAGCTGACATATTCCAATTAAAACTTTTCCTTAAAATATGAATGCGCAGTTCTAAATAAAAACAGGAATTTTTAAGATTTTTCAACATAATCTCTTGAAATTGCTCCACTAATTACAAAAACATCGAGACGTAGCTCCATCTTACAAGTGCATCTTTTGACACTAATTGAGAAAATTAGAATTGTTTTAGCTTTAAGATAAACCATCGACTGCACTTTATATATTTAAATATGAAAAATGGCATTTACAGACTCATTTTAGAATGTTCCCGGTTAAAAGTTACACTAATTGGATTTAAATGATGTTTTCTGCTTATTTGGCTTTCGTTTTAATTACGTTTTGTATTTTTGTTTTATTTTTTGGTTGTTTGTAAAGCACGTAAATTGATATCGCGGCTATTAAAGAATCCCCCTCACACAAAAAAAAAAGAAAAAAAAAGTATTCTGGATGACATAGAGTTTTAATTTGCAGTGAAACATGGATAAAATCGATTTTAATTTCAATAAAGATGCACTTCACGTTTTTAAATATGTAATGAAGCTCACGTTCTGAGTTTTGATAAATTGCAGTTTTCATGCTTTAATTCATGCGCGTTACCAAAAATAATAAGCTTTCATCAGCAGATCATGTTTTTATTAATACTCTCACGCGCAGCGTGCAAATATTTTCGTTTGCCATTGTGTGTGAAATTTACATCGTTTAATGGACATGCGCTGTGTACATTTATGATTTAGTTCATGCGCGCTACTAAAAATGATAAGCTTTCATCAGCAGATCATGTTTTTTTATTGTTAATACTCTCACGCGCAGCATGCGGTTGTGTGTGAAATTTACTTCGTTTTATGGACATGCGCTGTGCATGTTTATGTTGTTAAGAGACTTTTCATTTTAACACGTGCGGTGAATGATTTATGAAATGAACATTTAGAAATGAGTTTTAACAAAATTAGTTTGACAACAGAAAGGCGCCCTCGGTGATTAAAAATGAAACTAAAAAGGAAACATGAGATATCTAAGAAGATATATGAGTCTTTGGAGCCAAAAAAACAGCTGTTTAAGCGAAAGAAATGTTAATTCAAAAATGCTTCATTACTAAATCAGCATTTCTAGCATACTCAAGTGGATGTTCCTCTCGGAGGTGCTCTTTCTGGCCTCCTGTTTACTGTTGTAATCTTGTTTCGTTCGCTATAAATTGTTGTAAAAATTAGGTTTTCACAATTGGCGGGATATTTGATCTGGTTCTAACTTTACATGATCGTCTAAAAAAATTATTGTTTAACAACTCAGCTAATACTCTGGATGGGTTGAAGGTTTTAAATTCGGATTTTAATTTTACTTTAATATTTAAAAATTTTAATTTCATTTATTAAATAAATTTATAATACCTGAAATGAATTAAGCATTGATACTGATTGATAAATATTGATATTTATTAAAAATTGAGCAAAAAATTAACTGTTTTCTATTTCTGTTCTGTATATTTTATTTCTGTAAAATATACAGAAATAATATTCTTTCCTATCGGCTGAAAATAAAATTATGATATATGAATTAATGACAGAATTTGGAAATATTTTAACTGGTGCTAATTAATACGGGATGTTAGTTCATTCCATAGGAAAATTTGCTGTTTTACAATTTAAAAATTTAATTTCATCTACCAATGGCTGCTCGAATCGAACAAATTCATCACTACCAATGTTTGGACAGAGAATTGTAACTGGACACAACTTGCTACCTCATGAGGGACCAGTAAGTTGTGAAACAGTGCCCTCGTGGGTAACTTGGTAGAATTGCCGTCATACACACACCTTGTGGAAAAGACCCGAGTTCACAGTCCTGTCGATGATGGGAGAAATAATTTTATGGACCTTTTAAAGAACATGGCTGAGTTAGCTGGTCTCAGGCGGGGGTAGCATGGTTTTCTCCAGGGAACTCGGGTTTTTCCTCCAGAAAACAGCAAATCGACTACAGAACACAAGAAATTTACAGATAATACACATAGAGCAATACGGCCTTAGTTGCTGATGCTCCTAAAACCCTACATGTGAAACAAACAGTCAATAACATTCTCATCTTTTAAATAAATGGCACATTAACTTTCTTTGGAAGTAGTCCATACAAAGGCTTCTTGTGAAGCCTTTATAAAAAAAAAGATTAAACTGTAAGCATAAAAACATTGCGTTAAAATGTATTTATACGCCAGCGCGATCACACAGATCAGAGTTTTACGAGTAATTTCATAAGAATGTTATCGTTAATCATATTTTGTGGTCAAATGGATTTTAAAGGCATTTGTAGGGATGAAGCGTTAGTTTTTTATCACTGTACAAAGAACTGCAACTAACTTCCAACACCTTGTATTATAGACGTATACATTGAGTGATTATTGAATTATGTCCACCTACCTAATACCGTGTTGGGTCACTGTTCGCACTGATATCAGCCACCTTACACCTAGGCATTGACTCCACCAGATGTCTGAATACGCCTGTTGGGATCTGCAGCTGCCTGCAAAGCTTTCCACAGTCGGAATAGCTGACAGTTGCACGTGTCCATAAGTCTCACTCCGTTCAAGAACATCCCACTGGTGTTCAGTTGGATTGAGGTCAGGCAAATCTGAAGGCCAATTAAGATTGGTGATATCTTGCACTGTTCTTCGAAGCACTTGTGCATAGTGCGAGCCCGATGACAAGGCGCATTATCGTTTTCGAAGATCCTGTTTTTGCCCAAGAAAAAATGCGACATAGCAAGGTGCACATGGTCTCCTAAAAGCTGCCGGTAGACCTCACCAGTGAAACGTTGGTCCATACACATCAGATATCCTAGTTTCTTCCTAGCAAAACATGCTCCATATTAAGCAACCGCCACCACCACCTGTCTGGACAGTGGGAACCATGCACGATGTGGCCCTGGACTCGTCTTTCTTGCACTACACACGAAGGCATCCGCGCTGTGGTGTCAACAACCAGCGTGTTGTTGATACTACAGCATTATTAGCGGTGAGGAGGGGATCTCTTGAGTTGTCTACTGTGGAGCCCATACTTCTGAGCATGCGGTGCATCGTCATTTGGGAAATTGTTTTTGAATTCTCCATATTATATTGCGATGTCAACTGTCGCAAAATGACCTGCCCTTGAGCCCATACAACGCGCTGCATCCATCGCTTGCGATGAACATCCACCTTGCGTAATTCTTTACAGTTCTGTCGGAGGGAGGTGGTTTTACCGATTCGACACCATTCTTTGTAGACCTTTACCACAGTGAGCCGTGAGCAACCAACAAGACGAGTTTCCGATATGACAGCACTCATAATCATGCCCTTTCACAACTCCATGATGTCTTTACTACGTCCCATAACTGCTGGTTTATTACTTTGACTTGGACGACCAGATGTAAATTACCACTGCCCTATCATAGAAAGCTGCTTGGTTTTTCATCCTGCGAGCTATGCGGCATAGTCCATTATGGATTGGCTGGTCGTAATTCAGTGATCACTGAGTGTAATATACGATGAAATGATTATCGCAATATTAATTGCAAGGGATTTTCGAAAATGGAGACTGAATTCTGCATTTACCTTCAATGCCTTGTGTGTTTTGTCACTCATAGAAAGAAACACTGAGGCCCTAGAAATATAGTTTTTTTATTCAACTAACAGACTCATTTTTCCTTAATATTTTGTGGGAAGGCTGATCAAAGATAGCAGAGAGCAAATCATCTATATATAAAAAAATGAATCCATAAGCTGGTAGACGCAAAAGAAATTTTTGTAATCTTTGTTTCAAAGCTAAGCTGATATTCCCATGTTTTCAATACTTTGCCAGCTAATGACCAGACTGTAGTAGCCGATAACAAAATTAGCCTCCGGTCGATTTCGGAGAGTCTCGTCAGGCAGACTATAAATTTTCATCCCGAACTTCACACAGTCCCACGTAGATATTAACACAATATACAAAACAGAATTTAACATGGAACACAACGATTTGGATCATCAGCTGGCAGAGAGAAGAAATCAGGGCATCAGCTTGGCTTTGAAATTTGGCGTTAAAGATTTATTAGTTTGGAAATTCTAGTTTATTTTAGATAATTCAAAAGACTTACGGTTTTTCATCAAATTGCTGGTCGTGCATGAAGTTAACTCACCTTGGTAACTTTCAAGATTAATAAAAACACCAGAAATGAGTTTTTATGGAAAATATACTAACATTTCAAAATTATTTCCTTATTTTTAAATAAATAATAGTTATATTCGTGGACTTGCTATGCAGTTCGATATATTTATATACAAGTATAGATATATATACCTGTCTGACGAGACGCCAAGAGCCGAAATTGATCGTAGGCCATCTTAAACTATGTTAGTATGAGGGGTGGTTATGACGAGAGATATTTAAGATTTAAGATCTATTTTAAAAGGAATTAAATTGATTTTCTTTAAGATATTCATAATTTACATATTGGCTATTTGCTTACGATATTTATTAATTTTTACTCTAAGTTCATTTTAAATGGCTACGCTAGCATCTAAATTAAGTTTGAAAAGTAACTTTTTCACATGCGCACTTCTCCAACTGGAAAGTTGAATTCGATTATAATACAGTCTTCAATGAGAATTCTTTAAAGTTTAAAGGGAAGAAAAGCTTTTTGGAGGGAGGAAATTGAAATGCATTCATCCTTAGAAGCCTTAGTAATGAGAGCTACGTGAGGATTAATAAATATTTGCGAAGGAAAAAGAAAATTGCCTTGATTGTTTTAAGTTTAAATGATTCTTTTGTCATCCCAGCTGCTAATAAAATAAAATTTCCAAAGAGGAGCAAATTATATAAAAAAAAAAACTGGGTCGTTATGAAACACGATCGATATGAATTCTGTACAGTTCTTCTGATGAGTAACCCACTGTTCACCAATGTTCTATCGAACAGACACGTACACATATACAAGTAACACTCATAGTCACTGATGACGTAGGACATCTACATGTCCATACATATCTCCATTTTGTGCCACAATCCAAATCAAAAAGCATAGCTGCAATTTTTACAGATGTCAGGAAAACACTGTCTTGATCAAGTCCACAGTTCATATTGCTATTGTCTGTTCAAGAAAGCGATTTTACTTTTTTTTGTGGTTAACGAACGCCGGAAAACAATAGGGAGGTTGGGGATTTGGATGTTACTGGGATTACTAAATGTCCGAGACATCATCTCTTTCGTATCTGTAATAGCTGACACCATCATCTTTGAGGGGTTCAAGCATCAATTCACCATGCTCCTGTCAAGAAAAAGTTTCCTTGGAACTGTCTGTGTTAAAGCCGGTTAAGGGCATAAAAGGTAGACCATTTTCCGGTTGGCGATCATCATCTTTCTTCAGAGGCTTCGTAGACCCTCCACACATAATGGCAAATCTGAACTCTCGACACAAGGATGTGCACAGAGGTTCCTAAAATAATAAAAGAAATATATAAATTGAATGTATTTAATTCGACCAGAACCCAAAATGAACTGAACAGCACAGAACAACATTGAACCCTTCATTGAACAGCACAGAACAACATACCCTCTCTCCACTAGGTATCTTTCTTGACTTCCAGATGAACTCGAAGATGACAATAAAGCAAGCCATGGTCACCCCACAGAAGAGCACCAGGAAAACTCCACCAACGTTTGCTAATCCCAATTCACTGGCGGAACTGGACATGGATGTTTCTTCTTTGGCACACTTGCCAACGCCTTTTTGTTTCCACCAACGTTCTTTTAGAATATGTAGAACTCCCCCTTCTTGCAACTTTAAAATCGCACTTGAGAGATGTCCTCGATATGGGGACCCTAAATAAGAAGAATGTTAGGCAATGAAGATCGTTATAGTTGTTGCTAGGGAAACTGTTGCCTGACAACATCACGGAGCTTGCCAAGCAACTGTTTACCATTGCCAAAAACACATTCACTCTCTCTCTCTCTCTCTGTTGAAATCATACCTTGTGGAGTTGCTATTCCATAGCCTTTTGAATCCAGCATCCCACCAACTTGTGTCAGTTCGCAGTTTCTCTCTACGATGTATTCTATGGTGGTAGATTCCATGAGGAAAGCATAGTTGCCTTTCTTCACCCGTTCCACTCCTTTGGCATTAGTGTCTGTAAATACACTAGGTCTCGTGGACTCCATAAATGACCACATACGTTTGTATGTTGGAAATTCTGATTCCTGCATAAAAACAAAATCATTGAAAAACATCCTTTCTAGCATTGTACCTCACAGTAACAGATACGTATTCTGCAATCTCATTTGTCCCCTTTTGTGAGGCTATTTTCTATGAAATATCAAGATTTTTCGGTCGAAAATGAACATATTAATTCTTTTAATTAATTAAAAGTAACCTAACAACCCCTACTAGATAAATTGGCTGGAAGTTCATTAATTAAAATTAGTAAATCGCGAGTAGTATGACCATAATGAATTCCTTTCGGAATACATTGTTTCCATTTCCAGAGAAAATCTCTTCATTCTTGAAAATTCCCCAACAAATATATAATTGGCCCCGACCAATAATCAAAATTATTATTTATAGAGTAAAATGATGTTAATTCCACATGATTTCTGGCATGCGCAAAAGTTAAATCATTGTAGTGGACAACAGGGATTTGTGGGCAGCATGAATGAGGTGCAAATGAGGTAGCAGAACTAACGCAAGCAACTAATGGGAATTTTTTTGCAATTATTTTAAAATTGCAATGCGCAATTGACCAAATTTAATATTGCTTTCAACTGCCATCTATTGTTAATAACTGTAAACATGCTGAAAACGTAAAAGAAATTGATCCAATGCGCCCTCTTTCGTTAATGGCTGAAATTAAGGAACATGATTTCGACTTTCTGGCTGAAATTGATGTTTATCTTTTTATATCTTCACTCACTCTGAAAAATGATTCTGTAGATCCAGATTCCACGCAGCCATAGGGGATTCGAGTCTGTTTTGCGAGATCTTCGGCCCCTTCAATAGGTGATGCTAAACGTTCTACAGTCAAGAAAGCAGCTAAGTTGGCTGTGTATGATGAAACCATAATGAGAGTAAAAAACCACCACATTCCTGCAATCATTCGGGTAGAAATGGCTCTAGAAATATATCCAAAATGTATTAGACGAAAATTATTAAAAGCGTGGAATGAAAAAATAGAACAGAACACGATTTTAAAATTCTCAAGCAAAGCTTTAAATCTATATAATTAAACAATTTTAATTATTTAAATTTAAAAGCGAATATATTAATAAATGTATTAAATAATTTTAATATTGAATAATACTTGTACTAATATACAATTTAAACAAATTAATTTAATTTGTTTTAATTTTTAAAATTAATTTTTTAATTGTAATTTAATTTAATTTTTAAAACTATTTTTAATTTTAAAAATTAATTAAAGTATTAATTTTTAAAATTAAGACCCATAAACGTTTCTAAATTAAAATAAAATTCATTTCGTAATTTCACTTTATAAATTTCATTAAAATTATTTGCTTTTTATTTAATTAAATAATTTATCTTTATTTAATTAAATAATTTATTTTTATTTAATTAACTTATTTATTTTAATTTAATTAATTTGTTTATTTTTATTTAATTAATGCTTTTATTTAATTTATTTATCTTTAATTAATTAATTAATTTGTTTATTTTTATTTAATTAATGCTTTTATTTAATTAATTAATTTTATTTATTTGTTTATTTTTATTTAATTAATGCTTTTATTTATTTAATTAATTTTATTTATTTGTTTATTTATTTTTATTTAATTAATTGATTTATTTTATTTAATTAATGCTGTTATTTAATTTATTTATTTTTATGATTTCATTCATTTATTTTTTCACCTAATTCATTTTTTTAATAATTATAAATTTCACAAACTGAACTCAATTTCATAATTAAAATTTAAACTATCAATGTAAACACGATTTAATTTATCTAAGTAAACACGATTTCTTTACCTTGGTGTAATGTCACAGCCTTGACACATGAGGCATCCAATGGTGAACCACAAAGTATTCAAAAGGGTGAATTGGTTTTCTAGCTCCTCTGGTTCCGTATCGCAAGGGTGAGGATTCACCCACTCGTACGGACTAAAGCGGGCTACGATAAACAGAAAGAGACTCACCCCAAGGAAGGCTGTGGCCATATACAACCACACTTCTACTGAGAGTGGAGACAGGAAGGAAAAAAGTTTTGGCACTTTTTTGGTAGGTTTCTTGAATAATATGGCAATCCCCAAATTCATGAATGGCATTGTGAAGTCGACAGCCTCTTCCCTTTCGTATGTGATCGTGAGATCCGCTATGACAATATCAGCTTTCTGAAAACAGACGCAGAACAGAATCAGGACATTGGTTGTGGTAAAATTACTCATCTATTTCAATTTACGCACAAAAAATATTATCATACAGGCAAACCGAAAATAGATGGAATTTATATATTTTATTTACTTCGTTACTTTCAGGGAATTTAATAACTTAATTAATCTAAATGATTTCCTTAAATTTCAGCAACTCTCTACAATACAGATATACGTGCCAAAATTATTCGCGATTGATAAATACTGTCAAATGGAAGGCGAGTCGCCAATTTCACAGGAATTGGTTGCCATAGTAACAGGTTACTATAGTAAATGGCATTCTGGAAGTTATGATGTCTGAAGAAAATTTAAAACTCAGTTCCCAATGTCTTAGGAACTGGTTCCCATAGTAACTAGTTGCTAAATGAAATTTATAACTCATTTGCCAATTTCATAGCAACTAGTTACCATAGTAACAAGTTGTTGAATTAAATTTATAACTCAGTTGCCAATTTCATAGCAACTGGTTTCCATAGTAACAAGTTGTTGAATGAAATTTATAACTCATTTGCCAATTTCATAGCAACTGGTTACCACAGTAACAAGTTGTTGAATGAAATTTATAACTCAGTTGCCAATTTCATAGCAACTGGTTTCTACAGAAACAAGTGAATTGAAATTTAAAAGTGAGTTGGCAATTTCTTTGCAAATAGTTTCCATAGTAACACATAGTTGCTGAATGAAATTTAAAACTGACAAAAAAACTAATAATTACAATTTAAATAAAAATAATAAACCTACCAGTTATAAAATTAAATTTAAATTAATTATTCAAGGGTATGGTAATTTTATGAATTATTTTAGCTTTTATATATCCTTTTAGTCTCTTAACTTATTTTCCATCTTAATTTTAATTAACAAACCGGTGTTTTGCCGTTCGTAATTACTTTTCCGGCGTACATGAGCGCCATCTGTTGCATCCTATGAAATTGCTTAATTACTCGACAGTTAATTATATAAGCATCGCTGCATGACATTAGTGAAGTCATTTCGAGACTTCCAAACGCTAACTTCGTAAGTCCACACATCATTAGCGCAGTGCGCAGAGAGGATCGTCTGCAGTTTTAGCTGACAACGACATTTCATAGGATTCAACCCACAACAGTAGCTGATTGGCGTGAAGTGCAACTACAAGTTTCTTAACACACCCAGCAGACCATAGAAATTTCACACGTCATTTAACGAGAATGACATCACACGCCCGTCATCCGGGCCTGTTCCCATTATTGCCGCCTCTTGATAATCAAATGATAAACGAAGCAATGAACAGGAAAGCGCCTGACAGGTCTGTTTATGTGCATTTTCCGGGCTTTATTTCAGAAAGACACTTACAAAGAAGTTCTCATAATAACTGGATTACTGTACACAACAATGCATGATAGATTGGGCATCAAAACGAATATAAGAGGAAAAATAAAAATGCGATACTTACGCCATCTATCAACTCACGGATCATTCCGTTCCACTCGCCCATATCATTTCTCCTGCCATAGCTGTTGTCGTCGACTTCTTTAATCTTATATTTGAAGCCCCATATTTTAGAGATCTCTTCCATCAGATCCACACAGTAACCTTCGTATTCGCCTGGGACGTATTTGTTCTTTCGTATCATGTATGGCTTATTCTGTAAGAGGTTTAGAAGATCTGCACTTTAGTGTACTTGAGCAAAAGCTTCAGTTGTCCAATAAAATTATACATATTGGCTGTTATTCGCTGTAAATTCCACTTTAAATTAACAACAAATGTAAATTTTTTTTTAAAAAAATTGAAAATATTAGAAAAAGTATTAAAATCATTAGGCTTCGAAAGGACACGAAATTTATTTTTCAAATATAAAAAAACAACAAAAAATGACAATTTTTCATAGTTCGATTCGAATCTTATTGCAGGATATAATAAACAAGCAAAGCACTATTCCAACATGGCTCAAGTATTTACAACTTTATATCCCAAAATGAAGCCAACTGCAATCATCCATTTCACGTATGCTGGCTAAATGAAGGTGTTTACAAATATTATTAAAAGACAATAAAAATTCATTAGTGTCTTAATAAATATTCATGAAGTGTAATTTGATAATTATTGCCAACGAGCATGTCAGAATATGTATCATCAGTTTAAATTTATGCTGTCTCATGGTAATGTCGCTTAATACTGTGAAGATTTCCCTTTCGCTCATTTTTTTTTTTGTCAAATACAGTCCTGCCTAAGTCCTAATAGCAAATTGTTTCGTTCACAGCACGCAAATAGAATTCTAAACCTCAACAAATGCTCTCTCACGCTGTAAATATTAACTAACAGCAGAAACTGAAACTTGTAGTTTCGAAAATGGATACAATTATAAAAGAAAATTGAAACACCTCACATCTGCCATCTATTATTTCTAGGAAAAGAAAGTTTAGCTTACTGGTCGTAAGCTAAATTTACTGTATTGTTAAAATATGTTATCTAGCGTAAATTGATATGTGCACAGCACATAAAGGGGAGATGATTAAATTTCAGCTCTTTGATATATTCGGATAATAGAGATTCGGATAATCGAAGTGCTACTGTATTATTAATATGGGAAGTTGTCCTCACCGGAAATATTTTCTATAGAGAATTTTCGTTAAAACGGGATTCATTGTACTGCCATTTTAACATTTCATATCATGTGACAAACTCTTATCCATTGAAAAATAAAGTTTCAAATATTTCAATCTGAATTAACGTCAAGATCCAACAACTCACTTATATCGTATAAATACACGAATGAAATCGAATAGATCTAGGAGTTGGATGATAGAAATCGGTGAAAAGCGTACAACCCACCAAGGAACACAAAAAAACCGATATGAATCCTCAAGGGAAGACAGATGTGAAATCTCAGAGTGACAGGATAAGCGTGAAGACAAAAATGTTGGGGACTGCAAATAACCTTTTCATCCTTTTTTCGATTACCGCAGAAGATATCTGCACAGCTGAAAAGGAACTATTTTCTCTGTAGGTCAGTAGAGATAAAACGTGCGATAGCTGATCTATGCAATAAGGTTGCATGATTATTTATACCAAGGAAGTCTTCACTCGTACAGTGTCCTCATACCGGGCCTCAGAGTTTGAAAGGCCCATACATTTTATTAAAATCATTATTTACGCATTCCATTTAAACAGACGTTGAAATGACTAAAATGTTCATGAAAGGCGCTATTTATTTGTAGTGTATAAGCGAGGTAGCTCGTTGTGATTTTATTACAAAAGATTTATTAAGCTTTTATGGGTAAAATTAGTTTTCCTAGTATAGGTAGATAAAGGTTGCTTACTATTTGCAAGTTTCTCATTAATTTCTTTAATAAAAATCCATTTTTAAACATTAGTGTGCGAATACTTTTTAGAGGGCAGTGTATATACTTCTCAGATTTCGTTGTATGCTGTTGGAACATCGCTTGATATATTAATATATGTCCAGACATGTTTATAATTTATTATGTTGCTTCAATCGTCCGTGCTCAGCGCTCAAGTCACTGATTTTGATTTTAATCTTTAAAATCAGAACTTAATTTGTACTTCATAAAATACTTACCAGTATTGTTGTAATTATTAAAGTTTTATTCCTTAAACTTTGGGTATATTCTTCATATACTCGAGTCAAATTTCCAGTGAGTTGAAATCCAGTGTTAATATTCCATTCACCAGTCTTTTTATGCAAAGATAAAAGGCATATATATTTAGATATTAATTATAGATATACTGTAAAATTTACTTAATTATTACGACAAAGTATACAAAAAAGGGTAATTTTTCTTATTGAAAAAACAAAAACAAAATCCTTTCTGAGAATTTTATTTCTGTTTTGGTTAGTGTATATTTTAATTTGATAAATATTAGCTGGACTCTTTTGAAACTAATTTAAAAACCTTAACAAATTAATTTATTACGAAAATTTTTATTTATTAAGAATATTAATCTACGAATATATATCAATAAATAATTAATTTATTAATAAATATTTATTTAATTATTAAATGAAATAAATATTTATTAATTAATAATAAATTAAATATTATTATATTAAATTAAATCAATTAAATAAATATTTATTAAATAATAATAAAATAAATATCATTTAATTAAATAATTAAATATATTAAATATTAAATATATTAAATTAAATCAATTAAATATTAATTATTAAATAAATGTAATATTTATTTAATAATTTATATTCAATGGTCTTAGAAGAAGAGAATACGGCAGAGCGTTTTAATACGACAAGTAGCTTTCAGGGTGATGAACCCTGAAAGTATTAAATAAGTTGCTATTAAAACTTATTTATTTTAGTTACTGCTTCCAATGGCTCTGCTGTATTCTCTTCTTCTAAATTTATATTTATTTATACATTAAATTATATTTATTTAAATATATATTAATTAATATAAATATAAATTAATATATATTAATTTATTCCATCAAAATATCAAATTTAAAAAAATTAAATTAATAATAATTGAAAAAAGTATTTAAAATATTAGGCTTGGAAAAGACACGAAATTTATTTTTCAAGTATAAGACAACAAAAAATATAATTTATTTATATTTTAAATAAATTTACATTTAATTAAAAATATATAATTATATATTAATAATTATTATATATTTTTTAAATTTATATTAGTAATAATCGACAGTAAAGTAGAAATTACCTCTTTTAAGCCAACATGGGTTAAATCTAAAACTTTTAATTTAAAATCTGTCCGGAATCCATCATCATCAAATTTGATGTCCCCCGTCAATCCTTTCACAGTTATCTGAAAAAACAATTGCCAAGTGAAGAAAATAAAGAATAAAATGAATTAATGAAATAAAAGCAGTAAAAATCCCTTCTATAATAGTAACACTCAAACATATTCGAATACTCATACTTACATCCCTTAAGTGACTAATAATCGATATCCCATAAGGCCATGGTGTTTCAGTATCACACGATAAAGATCGGATCCTTATTCTCTGGTTCTGATCTATCGTACTCAGGGTTGTTGCAAATACACGTACAGCATCGTACATCAACGCCACTTCAGTCTGGAGAGAAATCATAAACTCATGATGAAGTTTAGAAACAGCTGAATACAGAATTTTTTTTTTATTTATATAAAAAAATTAAATTTTTTATAATAGCATATAAAATATGAATTCATTTAAAATAGCAGAGATCTAGTTAAAAAGCAAGCTGAAAACATTCCACACTAAGCAACTATGACGTCACATCCTGTTCAATCCAAGAATATGTACATTTCGTAACCTGGCAACAACGTTGCCAAGCTACGAAACTTCGTCAGTTTCGTAACCTGGTAACATTGTTGCCAGGTTACTAAATTCATTGGTTGTATTTGCAGTGATTTCAAATTTTAATGAATTTTTTGAAAAAAATTCATTAAAATTTGAATTTTTTTTCGACAAATTTAATAAAATTAGAATGATTTTTTTTTAAATTCATTAAAATTTTGTAAATTTATCACACTGAACGCAAAATTATGAAACGTGAAAATAATTTAAAGGCCAGCTGAGTAAAACACGAGTATGTTCATGTTCAAGTTGGTTGATATCATTCAAAAGCAAGCTACTCTAAACTGCAGCAAATGAAACTTTAAAATGAAGCAGCCAAAAAAGCCAAATAATTCACCGGAAGAATTATTCTTTCATATTTCCTATTATTTTTATTCTACTGTTCTCTACGGGTGCTAAACTACGCCACCTACCGTTATATTCTATCCACCAAGGAAGCATGGAAGGAAAGACATTTATAAGTTGGAAGTATTAAACGAATTCGAATTTAGAATATCGACAGCTTTTCCCCTTATTAGAATTTTTTTTTCATTATTATTTAATTATTATAATTCATTTATAATAATTAGTTAATTCATTATTATAATTTGATCAATCAAATTTAACTGTTTCTGGTAAATTAAAAGTTCACTTTGAAGTCGGAAAATTACCTTTGAAAATTGTGAATCCGGATCAGTTTTTCTGCCAAAAGTCACAGGTTGGGATTTCCAATCGAGAATCATATCTTGGAATTCAGGTGTCTCCTCATCTATAAGTCTGAATCCTGAGATGTTAGTCCCAGCATATTGGAAATCTTCAAGATTTACTGTATGTAGATCCTATTAAAAAAGTTTATTTTTTAACAAAATATTAAATTGAAAATTTTATTTAAAAAACCCTTAATGTTTAAACTCTAAATGACAAACTGTACCTGAAAAAGGTTGAGAAGTTCTTCCCGAAACGTTGTGCAAAGATTCCCTATAAACTTGTAGCTTTAACTTAATATTTGGTGCCAATTCTTTTTAGATTTTACCAACCTTCCTCAAACAGTGTGAATAAGAAATCCGAGAAGATAAATGAAACTCAGCCAACTCTAAACGAGCCGTAGTAGGGAAAGTTGGAACAATTTTCAAAAGTGACAAAAGATGCCACTCACTATTCAAATGAACTGAGGGGAGGTAAACCACCAAAGAGATTTATGGTGGATGAAAGTGCGATGCGGGTTAATATTTTCCAATTGCAAATAATAAAAGCAAATCATGTTTTAAACATCAAAACTTAAAGAAGTGGTTCCAATGACAAATGGTCTTTATAGAGAACGCAATTTGTCACTCTCCAGTCTCTTTTCGAGACATGGACCGGCTTTCAGAAAACGGTGATTTATGATAATATTATACAAAGGGGGATATATTGAAAGTTCAAAACAATAACAGTAAATCCTATCTGGAACTAAAAAGTTTCACTTGGAAAATTGGTCTCATCCAGTTTCACAGTGGTAACTGTGGTAGTTACAATCTTTTCCGAAAACGCACAAACAAAATAGGGCAAGAGAAAGGAGAAAATGTGAAGGAGAGAATTCTAGAAAAAAATAGCAGGGGCCTTAAATTTTTAGAAAATTCGACAATGAGAAAGAATTTGAGAAGAGTGCGAGCTAGAGAGAGAGAGAAAGAAACTTATATTCTTTGCTATTTGAGGCAGAACAACTAAAAGAGAGAAAGAGAGGGACTAAATATTCTTTGCTATTTGAGGCAAAATAACTACAAGAGAGAGAGAGAGAGAGAGAGAGAGAAACATATTCTTTGCTACTGGAGGCAGACTAAAACACAGAGAAAGAGCGAGTAACATATTCTTTTCTATTCGAGGAAGAATAACTAAGAGAGAGAGAAAAGTTTATATTCTTTGCTTTTTGAGGCAGAATAACTAAGAGAGAGAGAGTAACTTATATTCTTTGCTATTTGAGGCAGAATAACTAAAAGAGAGAGCAAGCAAAAGAGAGACAGAGACAGTAACTTATATTCTTTGCTATTTGAGGCAGAATAACTAAAAGAGAGAGAGAGCGAGCGAGCGAGAGAGAGAGTAACTTATATTCTTTGCTATTTGAGGTAGAATAACTAAAAGAGAGAGCGAGCGAAAGAGAGACAGAAAGAGTAACATATTCTTTGCGATTTGAGGCAGAATAACCAAAGGAGAGAGCGAGAGAGAGAGAGAGTAACTTATATACTTTGCTATTTGAGGTAGAATAACTAAAAGAGAGAGCGAGAGAGAGTAACTTATATTCTTTGCTATTTGAGGCAGAATAACTAAGAGAGAGAGAAAGTTATATTCTTTGCTATTTGAGGCAGAATAACTAAATGAGAGAGCGAGAGAGAGTAACTTATATACTTTGCTATTTGAGGCAGAATAACTAAAAGAGAGAGCGAGAGAGAGAGAGAGAGAGAGAGAGAGAGTAAGTTATATTCTTTGCTATTTGAGGCAGAATAACTAAAAGAGAGAGCGAGAGAGAGAGTAACTTATATACTTTGCTATTTGAGGTAGAATAACTAAATGAGAGAGCGAGAGAGAGTAACTTATATACTTTGCTATTTGAGGCAGAATAACTAAAAGAGAGAGCGAGAGAGAGAGAGAGAGAGAGAGAGTAAGTTATATTCTTTGCTATTTGAGGCAGAATAACTAAAAGAGAGAGCGAGAGAGAGTAACTTATATACTTTGCTATTTGAGGTAGAATAACTAAATGAGAGAGCGAGAGAGAGTAACTTATATACTTTGCTATTTGAGGCAGAATAACTAAAAGAGAGGAGAGAGAGCGAGAGAGAGAGAGAGTAATTTATATGCTTTGCTATTTGAGGCAGAATAACTAAAGTTTATGTATTGATCTACAGCCTTTGCGGTAGCACAGTGGTTATAATCACCATCTTTCTTCACGGGACGGTAAAAGACCTGGATTCGAATTCCATCAATCAAAAGAAGGAATTCTGGTGGGCTTTTTTTTTTTTTCACAAAAACGAACCTAATGGCCTTAGTTGCTTTGGCGCTTAAAGCACATCCAAGGTAATCTACGTATTTTAGGGCAAGAGGGAGCACCGTAAGCAGAGCATATGGGCGCCAGAAATTCAAATTTTATTATATTAGTATTTTATAAAAATATCTGAAGGGCGCCAAATTCATTTCTGTCTAGAGGTGCCAAAAACCCTAGCGCCGCGCCTGACTTATTTTATCTACGAACTGTGTGTATACATACGATGTCTGGTTTCGGGATGAAATACATGACAGTATGAGGATAAAAGACTGAAACCTTTGACCGACACCGACTAACTTGGTCACTGTGTGAAAAGTAGATAAAACTACACTAGGCCTCTTCCAAACGGTGTAAAAGGAGTGATCGTAACCACTGTGCTACCCAAAACTAGAGAGGGAATTCAAGGCTTTTTATTATGAGTGATGATGAACTTACCAAGGTTGTAATGACGTAGTTGTGATATTCTGACATCATGTCCACTTGCTGAGCCTAAGGATTCAAAGAAATACGTTTTAATGAATACTCAACTTTATAATAGATGCAATGATTCACTACGCATGCACAATCTTTGCTATCAAATTAATATCAACAAACATTGAGATGCTCGTGGTCTCCTAATTACCATACGTGCGGATTCATTAAGCTTATTCCTGATAGTTTAGCAAGAAATCCTTCGATGGTTGTGTGCTGCCATGGCGTTGTTGAAGCCATCAAAGCAGTTGGGTGAAGCGTTGATTGCGTGCAAATTGTTAGCCGCACCGGCTCAACTTCTTAGAGAATCATTAATCATGTTTGGTGTGCGGGGATTTAAGGAACACATCCCGGATGTAAGACATTTTGCGAACAGCCAGAGCACGCCGGCCCTCAGTCGATGTTTGTGCGAGCATTAAAATTGTGGGCAGCGACTTGACTGTTGAATGATCAATGAGATTGGGCGGTGATAACACAAACTTAGTAAGGAGAAAGGATAAAGGTGGAGAAGATGAGGCGCGGGAAAAATCCATCGGATAAGAAAGAGGAGGAATAATCTAAGAGATGATATTCCACCGGGTAGTGACTCATTTACATACTTCCAGCTAATAGGATTTGATTCCCTAAGCTACAAACTGGTCCAAACTACTTACGTGTTTTAAGACAGTGTGAACATGCTCAGTGGCGACATCTAGTACAAAATTCTTAATCCCTCCTCTGCCAAGTTCTTTCAGCGTTTTCCGATACTCCAAAGTTGGACTGAACTGTCTCACCAGAACCCTTCTTTGCCTTATGATTGGATCCTTCAGTAGTTCTTTCAATCGAATCAAAGCTGGAAGATATAAAAATTATTTTCAATTTATGGTTTCAAAAGAAGAATTTCTTACAAATTCTTATATAAATCTTTAAGGATCCAATGCTCACCATCATTATCTTCATACAAAATGGCAAACATTTTCCAATTCCTTTGCTTCACATAATCCAGATAAGCCTTGCCCACAGCTGTTGGATCTGGATATAAATTTGCTGAGTGGTTATCTGGTCGAGCTCTGTAATCCCATCGGGTCTGAATATGAGGGACTTCCAATACCCCACAAGTAGATTGAACTGCAGCACTGCTCTCTTTGGACTGTGGACCAAATATGGCTGCCATACCTTCTCCCAGAAGATCACATACTGCAAAAGTAAAATAAATAGTCCCAAATCTTGATTATTTTCAATTAAGAGATAAATCACTTCTTGGGACCTTTGCCAGTACCTTGGTCCTAAGGAGTATTTTATTAATTAGTAATTATTTTAAAATCAATAAAAATATTAATTATGCAAATTTTCCTTCAAGTTACCTTTTCTTGAGGCTTGAAAACTGTCATGCCTCTCCAGCCTCTCTACTTGTGCTAATAATCGCGAACCAGGAAGCAAAGAATTATCGGCGTTCACTCTCTCGACTGCGTAACGAAAAGCCATTTCTAAGATGTCATCCCCAGTTTCGAACATCCCCCCTAGAAAAAAGGGGAAAGTGTTTTGTTCAGATAATCTTTGCTTCTTTTGTAAAACAAACCATTTTAAATTTATTTTAAAACCTGATTGTTTATGACAAAAGACTAAACTGCTGAAGAGTATTCTGAAGAAGAATGCCTACGATGAATCTCGAAACGTAGCAAATGATTTTGCTTTTTTATTTCTTTACAAAAAGTTAGAACTAACTTTCTTTTTGAAGGATATAGTTCAGGCTCGAGAATGGGGGTTTTACAAAAGTAAAGGGGGATCTTATATTACCCTAAACACGAAAGAGCTTAGGTTTACTTCTTATAAGCAGTAATAGTCCTTAATAAATTGAGTAGTAATTTCCCTAAGGGAAGTTAATCAGTTAGAAAAAGGAATTTCATCCCGAAGAATACCGCACCGTTACCATGGCAACTGCTCTCTGTCGGCTTACTATAATCGGTTGATGTTTATTTTTCTAATGGAAGGTAGAACTACTATGATTAAGAAAAAGGAAATTCAACGTATTGCTTACAATCTCAAAACTAACAACTGCATCGCTGCGTCTGTCACACTGACAGCGCCCAGTCTTCAGAGAGAGAGAGAGACAAGAAAAATTTTCCAACTACGCATATACTCGAAACGCGGAAGCGAAGAAAGAATAGGTAGAGGAAGACATGGAAGACTTGACACAACTTATAAAGGCCCTCGACAGAAACCAGAAAAGTTTCTTTCATCTTCTCGTTTCCCCATGACGCTTAGAGACAGTTGAAGAAGCAAATGTTAAAGTTGAGGAGGAGGAGGAGGAAAAAATAGAAGGAGGGTATTGTTACGCGATGGTTCGCCTCTAGCGAATGGAAAGCTTCTTTTGTTGGACGTCTACTCGAAATCCCTTTGAATCAGCTTTTCCTCCGAATAAAGTAAGATTCGTGGAGCAGCTTTGCCTCGGGGAAACTGCAACTCATTTAGAAGTTTTAAATTTAAAGTTGAAAAAAGTTCTGAAGTTTCATCTGCTTCTGACGATGGTGGAAGGAGCTCAAGAAGTCCCGTGTTGGTTGTTAAGATGTTTACACAAGTTCCGAAAGTTTAGATCAATAAGACTTTTTCAGGTTAAGAGAAAGCCGATCAGGAAAATACGCTGCGCTTCCATATGATAGAGAACCGTCTCCTACACTACTTCTTTCTTTCTCCTGTTCTCTCTCTCTCTCTCTCTCTCTCTCTCTCTCTCTCTCTCTCTCTCATTTTGTTCTTTCTTTTCTTTCGTTCTTTTTATTCTCCTGTTTCTCTCTCTCTCTATCTATCTTTTACTTTCTCTTTACCTTTCTGTTTTTCCGTTTCATTTTCTCTTCAATACGCGCTCTCTATCTGTGTTTCGTCATCTTTTACTTTCTATTTTCCTTTCTCTTTCTATCTATCTTTTGATTTTTTCCTCTGTCTTTCTTCTGCTCATTCTATTCTTCTTTATTCACTTTCTTTCGCTATCTCTATTTATCGTTTCCTTTTCTTTTCCTTTCTCTTTCTCCCCTTCATGTTCTCTTTTCCTCTCTCGCGCTCGCTCCATCTTTCGCTTTGTCTTCTCTTTTTTCTCTATTTCTTTCCATCTTTTGTTTTCTTTGCTCCTATATCTTTCTATCCATTTTTTGCGTCTAACTTTTCCTTTCTCCTTTCCCCTTTCTTTCTTCTGCTTTCTATTCTCCTGTTTCTTTCTGCGCTTTGTCGTTATCATTTTCTTCTACTTTCTATTCTGGTCTCCCTTTCTTTCGCTATCTCTATTTATTTTTTTCCTTTCCATTTTTCTTCCTCTCTCTCTCTCTCTCTCTCTCTCTATATATATATATATATATATATATATATATATATATATAAGAAAATTTTTTTCTCTTCTCCTTCCTGTTTCTCCGTTTCATTTTCTCTTCTCTCTTTCTCTTCTTCTCTTTCTCTACGTCTGTTTCTTCATCTTTTGCTTTCTGTTCTCCTTTCTCTTTCTATCTTTGTTTTGTTTTCTTTTCCTCCTTCTTTCTTTTGATTTTTGTTCTCCTCTCTTTTCTTTTTCTACCTTTCTGTTTATCTTTTCTTTCCGTTCTTCTCTCTCTCCCCATCTTTTGCTTTCTATTCTCCTATCACTTTATGTCTTTCTTTTTCTTACTTCTTTACTCTTTCTGTTTATTTTTTGCTTACTCCTCGCCTCTTTCTGTTTGTGTTTTGCTTACTACTTCCCACTTTCTATCTTTTGCTTACTCTTTTCCTCTTTCTTTATTCTGTTTTCTATTCTCCTGTCTCTTTCTCTCCTTTCCCTTCTCCCTCTGTCTTTGACTTTATCTTATCCTCTTTTGCTTTTCCTTCCCTCTTTCTCTCCATCTTTATCTTTAGCTTTTTTTCTCCTCTTCTGCTTCTGTTCAGTATATATCCTCCGACATCGTTTCTGATTTTTCCTATACTTTCTTTCACATTAGTCTTTGTTTTTCTGCCATTACTGCTTCATAACTTCTCTGCCACTAATCAGATCTCTTTTGAAGTTCATCCCCTACATATGACGCAACTACAACACAATAAAAATAAAAACTCCCAGTTCCTCTGATCTTGTCATTTTTGGCTGAGTGCACCTCAGTTACAAGCACAAATAAGAAGGGACTTAGTACTAATCCCCAGTGAAGATGCACTGGGGTATAAAAATATCTTATTATCCACATACTTCTCCACGAACATGTACCTACTTAATCTGTCCTTCCTACCTTCCATCTTACCATTTTCTTTCTCATTTCCTAGCAGATACTATTTCTACATATTCAACGGATCGCTGGAAGATTCAAATACCTTCATAGTTTATCTCATCTAGTGTAATGTCTTTGGTGTGGCGGGTTATTTCCTTAAAATCTGGAGAGAATCTCAGCGCATACGCCCAGTATTAAAACTGCCCTTCTATATTACATTAATACCCTCACTGTCCAAAAAATTAGAAACCCTTATTCAATATCTAATAGGACCATCTTTTTCCCATCCTGAGAAAAAGATGATCGATGGCATTTGCATATCGTACATTTAATTATCTATTGACGCCAACTGCAAAAGGTTTCCAATTTTTGGGAGAGTGAGTGTAGATCAGCCATATTAACACAGATTTATAATAAGAGCCATGGGGACGATAAACAATAAGGTTTTTTATTCAAATTTAAAACATTACTGGGTAGCTTACTACGCAAATAAGCTCCTCCAGTTTATGTACACTCCTTGAAATAAGAATAGACGATTATTGGATCACTTATCCGAAATACAAGTACCCTAATAAGCGTTGTTAATACTGCAATTTCGTCCCCAATGGTGCTTTATTAGATGGCGTAGAACCCCACAGACATGATGCATTGACTTCTAAATGCTCTGTTGACAGATCCCAATGGAGATTCACAAATTCAAATAAAAACTTACCTTTCTGGTGATGTCTGTTTAAAGAAGTTTCTTCTGGCTTTGCAACCCTCAACCGATGCATGTTACTAAAACAGTGTATGGCTTTAACAACTTTCACACAGATAATCTTCATTTTTGCTCCTTTCAGCTGTTTCTCCACCCGTAATTTTCTTTTCTCCCCAATCCTCAAACAATCCATGCTCCTGGTGAAACATAGGATTGAACTGGGCAGATATGTTAAAGAGACTGATGAATAATTTTATGTGGATTAAAGAAGGTGTTACAAAATGGAGGGAGTTGTACTGAAATTGGCACGAACTCACTTTCCAAACTGCGTGAAGGATAGCGTGAATCCTTTTATACAAACTAAATGAAAAGAAAAAAAACGATTATTTTGCTTTTTTTCTAAATTTCTGCATTCCTCCTTTCTGAGTCACCAAAATTTATCTTGTTGCCCTAAACCTTTTACAAAGAAATTAAAATCGAAGACGATTTTAATTTCTGACCTCTAGGATACACCAAATTGCCTTAGCCACCAATTGTCTTTCACCAAATTGTCATACACCAAAGTCCTCATGGGTAGCACATGGGCCTTTTTCACAAAGTGGCCTAGTTAGTCGGTCTCAGGCGAGGGTAGCTTGGTATTCTCTTTCGGAAATTTTGGTGCTTTATACAGCAAATATATAATCGACCACAGACCACACGCAGCGAATTGTCATGCACCGAAATGTCCTACAACCGCCCTGCACGAATTTACGTGGACCCAATGGATCGATATTGCATTGACTTATGAGTCCATGATGTCTAAGCAGAGGAGGTATAAATAGATTAAATTGAAAAACGGTAATAAAATTCTCGAGGAGGCTGGTTCCAGTTATCACTTGAATGAAAATCACGATAACTGTATGGAAGTGAGTTTAATAGAATCCCTGGACTGGTCATCCCAGACGTTCCTCAGTCTGTTGGGGAGTTCGGGCAGTTCAATTTCTGTTCAATTAATAATAGAACGAGACCTCTTGGAGGAAAATTTTTCCATAGTAGTAGTAGGGTTTTGGGAGCATCAGCGACTAAGGTCATATTTTCTGTTTTCTGGATGAAAAACCCGAGTTTCGGCGAGAAAAACTATGCTACTCTCGCCTGAAACCGACTAACTCATCCACGTTGTGAAAAAGGCCCATAAAAATTCCTCACGTCATCGACGGAACTCGAATTCCAATCTTCTCCACCCAGTGTTGGGGGAGGACAGCGATTCTACCAATTGTGCTACCGGAAGGGCTTTTCCTGGTACCCGACCCTATGATAGTACTTACCCTAGATATAATCATAAATTTCCCAATCATATCATTAACTTAAGGTCTAGAACTTTCACCAGAGCAGAAGTAAATAAACTAAATAAAATTTTAAATTTCAAACCGACTCCAACCCAAGTCCCCACACTTAACTTCCTGGTCCAACTCTACAACAGTCTGAGGAACGCCCAGGATGACCAAGCCAGGAATTCCATTAACCTCACTTCTATTTATCTGGAAAGTTACTTAAGTTTATGTCTAGACTTACTTAAGTCTAGATTCCAAAAAAAAAAACAATAAATTCACATTACTCTTTGTCCAGCCATGTAAATCCAACAATCATTCATCAGCTAATTTCTCTATATGTAATGTGATTATTATGTAATTTCTACAATTCAATTAACCCTTCGCTTGTTTGATATTCGCATATATAAAAATTTCCAATATTTTGAGCCCTCCCAGGTAGCACAGTTGGTAGAATCACCATCCACCCCACACCAAGTGGAAAAGACTTTGAGGAATTTTTATGGACTTTTTTCATAACGTGGCCAAGTTAGTCGGTGTCATGCGAGGGCAGCATAATTTTTCTAAAAGAAAGTGGTTTTTCATCCAACAAATAAAAATTCGACCTCAGAACACACTCAACTTATAGACAATGTACACAGAGCAATACGACCTTAGTCGCTGATGTTCCTCAAACCCTATTACAACAACAGCATCCAATATTTTGAAATAAATACAACTATTCAGAGTGGTTAAAGCTTAGACTGGTAGGAATTGTTGCCCATCTACGCACACACAATTCTGAATGTTACATGAAAATTAACATAATGAAGGGCATTTAGGATTCCTAACTCCTAACTCTGTTAAAGCACTCTAATTAGGAACACATCACGTTTCGCCATACAGATTAAGGCAATACATCACTAGAGAAATATTCCATAATTTACTTCCGAACCATTAATAACAGTGTGCAAAATTTACAACAACCAGACCCTAAGCCTTTCCCAAACTGAATATTTAAATGAGTCACCTTTGTTAATTATGCCACCAAAATTCTTTAAACTCAGCTCAGTCGTGACCAAATAGGTCACATAGAGATACAATTTTAAACACCAACCCTTCAAGTCGCTCATTAAAATGTGCTACTGGTATTTAAATCTAAGGATAATATGCCACGGCGCTTCTCCTGCAATTCTAAAAGCAACATTTCTAAGAGTTATTTCGAAGCTCCATCAAGGTTCTGGTTTGCAATTAACGATCCAAACTGAACCGTATTCCAACAAATAAGACATTAAAACGGGAAAGTTGAAGATATCATGAAACTGTAATTTAACTCGAAAATTATCCAGTTAATTAATTCTTTCATGAGGAAGTTAAAACCAGACATTTTGAAATTACGCCTTGAATTAATCAATATACGAAATTCAGTTCTTGTGGGACACTGAAAGCTTTCAAATCTGCAAGGCGATTATAAAATTGCTGATTCAATTATTAACAACTCTTTTAACCTTGGGGATTCGTTGAAAAGAGGTATAGGAGTTATTAATTATGTTCTGCTTCAAAGATGTCCTAGAAACAAAGTGAATCTCTTGAGGGTAGGACTAATAATTAGTTATACCTTCAGGAATTCTAGAAACATAAATTAATCATTTATAATTATTGATTATATCTGATGGAACTACGAGTATAAAAGGGATTCGATAAATTATTAATTAACCACGCCAGCGGTGTTTATACAAAGCTGAGCAATGTATTAATCAAATATTACTTGGGTATTCTTTGGGGATTGTTGGATAAATAAAAGATGGGAACTTCATCTGCTGTACAGATTCTAGACTTCATATCACTTTTTTAGAGGATGCACTCTCTTTTTTTGTACCAAGGAAACTAAGTCCCGAAATATCAGCATATTCTTTCTGTAAATTGCCTATATTTTATGGTGGGTATGCTTGTTTTGCATAAAACATCACATGACATTAAAGAACATGCAGTTCCAGATTTTTCATCCAGCAAAATACAGCAACCCACGCCCATGGGTTGTACAGTTGGCAGAATCGACGTCCTTCCCACACCAGGTAGAAAAGACCTGAGTTTGACTCGCGTCGATGATGGGAAGAATTTTTATGGGCATTTTTCACAACGCGGCAGAGTTAGTCGGTCTCAGGCGAGGGTAGCATGGTTTTTCTCCCGAAAATTCGGGGTTTTTTTCGTTCAGAAAACAGAAAATCGACCACAGAACACACGCAGTTCACAGACAGTATACATGGAGGAATATGGCCTTAGTCGCTGATACTCTTAAAACCCTACTACAACCACACCACGCCCGTGACCGGCTAACTGGGCCATGAAGAGAAAAATTCCATCATATTCCCAGCATCACCTGGAAAAGTGGGTTTCTAAATACCCTTACATACATTTTATTCATCAGTGTATATCCAGTGTAATTACAAATTATTTACACGAAGTTTAAAACGTATTCCATGCAAACTCTGACCACTGTTATTGGGTGAAGTTAAAACGTATTCCACGCAAACTTCACCCAATAACAGTGGTCAGAGTTCTTCACCCACAATAGCGGTCAGAATTTAACGTGGTGGAACACAAAAAATTCACGTCTAAGATTTCCTTAGGAATCATTGAAAATAATAATACATAAAGCTATAATATTTTTAAGGATTCAATATTTATTCTTGGAGTGGAAGTAAAGCTTATCTTTGACATGAATTCTAAAAATGGCCATCACAGTGAGTTCAGGAGATCACTGGAGCCTCAGCTTTTGGACCACCGAGGCTAATACTGGAAGAACGGGCATTTTTCCTGATGGTATTAACAGAATGTTTGAGAAGACAGAGCACGCGAAGTTATCAACGCCCAGTAAAGAGGGGCTGTCAGAATTCAAAAATTAAATCTTAATGAAAAGCAGGGTTCTGCTGTCATTAGTGATGAAAAGCCATATAAATTTTAAAGATTTAACGTTAAACTGAAAAACAAAAAATTTGGTTTTCTGTTAATATTGACTTTCTTAAATTTAAACTGGATCTATTTCCTGAATCTTTCTTCCTTTCCGTCATAAAATCTCATCATCTTCCAAAAGAGTAACGTATTACATGGTTGCCTATTCTAAATCTGTTTCTAAAGATTCTATAGACATCATCTGATTATTAAAAAGATTTCTGATTGATTTAATTCGGGGTAAGTAGCTATCTATTATACATACATTATCAAGTTGTACATGAGGTGTGATAATAAAGTTCCCGGACTGGTGCTGTTGCGGTCATGTTCGATGGGTAGGAAAATAAACAGAAGTGGTATATTGTAGTTCAAATTTCCTCGAACACAGATGATGGTACAAAACTTGTCCAGCAGAGTGACAAGTTACAAGTAACAACCAGTTAACGTTCCGTGTCACGATTTTACAATGGAGCAATGAACGAATATCAAAGTTTGCTTCAAAAGTGGAAAAATCTGCAACAGAAACGTATGAAATGTTAGAAACTGTTTATGATGATGAAATTAAATCGTACCAGTGTGTTTGAATGGCATAAATAGGTTCAAAGTCAGACGTGAGGATGTTCGCGATGACCCAAGAAATAGGCGTCCCAAGATGACTCAAGAAATAGGTCTCTCGAAATGGGAAGAGAGTTGCAGAAGTTCGGGAAACTGTGGCAAGAGATCATCGTTTGACTTTCAGAAGGACGGCTGATGAGCTGGATATGAATAAGGAGATGAGCTGTCAAATTCTGCACAACGATTTAGGGAAAAGAAAGGTCTGTACAAAATTTGTGCAGCATAACCTCACGGATGAACAGAAGCAACGAAGAGTGTCATCATGCTAAAACTTTATCCAGGCTTGTCAAGACATTCCTGATTTCCTCGGCTGTACTGTCATTGGAAATGAGAGTTGAGTGTTTCAGCACGGTTCATTGACGAATGTAATTCGAATGAATGGTGTGCCAGACATAACTCCTCTTGTGAGGATTCACTAACGTTTTCTCGGTTAAAGTTCCATTAACGTTGGTATGATGGACAATCCTGTTCATTAGTAGTGCAGTAAGGAAAGACTGGTTTTAACCTTCGATTCTGACATGGAGTTCTGTTCGATCTGCGAGATCCTGGATTTTTTTATTATGGGTTTTGCCACATTTACTGAGTCATTGGAAGAACCCCAAAGTCTAATTTACTATCGGACTTTGCGGATTCCTCACTGCTTATTAAAATAAGAGCAGAAAGTATTTCCAATGCAATAGGTTTACGGCTGTTTCTTGACAATTTTGAACTTTTTAATTTTCCATATTAAAAATTCTTCATAGAAGTTTTGAAAAACGAGTGTGCCGCTGCTTGGGCCCTCACCCGCTTATTAAGCGTTCCTATTTTAACTGCCTTTCCACAATTTCCTGACGAATATTAACGACTGTATAAATATACTTATTAGCTCTCACACAATATTCTGAAGGCAAATTTGTCGAGTAGGGCCATTAGTTAGGTCAGAGAGGGTTACACACAAATACATGACAGAAAACTGAAAGGTACTTTGCTTTCGCGTATGCATTCACTCAGAAAATTTCATGACCATTCTAAAAGTTGGAAGTCTGCCAGACCGGAAATAAGATCTTCAATTGCAGTCTAAGATAGGCACGCCTTCTTTTAAATTCTTTGCTTTTCCAGTAAAGGAAAGGCGAAACTCCCATTTGAAATGAGCTTCTAGATCGCACAAGTATCTAGCCTTCATGACATGGAAAAAGTTTAACTCTTCTACGATCACCTCCAGGCTATTCACAGAAGCAATTCAATACGTGTTTGGTTAGTTTTATGACGTCATTCAGTGCAGACAATTGATCTTCGTTTTTTCAGCTCCATCTAACAGTTTACTTTTAACTTTCCTTGCTCTTACCATGCACCATTTTCAGTGATTAGTTTTATAGATATAGCAGATAATATCTGACGCCCTTGTACATTAAATACGCCATCCTTCTGGCCATCTTTTCGAACCAATTCCTCATGACCGGCAATTATGGTGAAATAACTTTAAATGGTGATTAGATTTTATACATTATGAAGAGTACTTTATCTTAGGAAATATTTAAATGAATTATTACTTTTCTCCCCACAATTCATATTTCGGTCTATGCCAAAATATGACTTGTTAAAATCAACCACTATGGTCGATTTTCTGTTTGCTGGACGAAAAACCGAGGTTCCGGGAGAAAAAATCATGCTACCATCGCCTGAGAAGAGTTAATTCATCAACTTTGCAAAAAAGGCCCATAAAAATTCCTCATGTCAATCGACAGAACTCGAACTCAGGTCTTCGGTCTATGCCAAAAGATGAACAACTTCTTAAAATCAACCACTATGGTCGATTTGCTGTTTGCTGGACGAAAAACCCGATGTTTCTGAGAGAAAAAATCATGCTACCAGTGCCTGAGGACGGCTAATTCCTCAACTTTGCAAAAAAAGCCCATAAAAATTCCTCATGTTAATTGACAGAACTCGAACTCAGGTCTTTAGGTCATATCTCAATAAACAATAGGTCAATAAACAGTGTACTTCTGTATTTCTTAATATTTCTTTCTTTCTTTACTTGTTTGAAACGAATGCGGAAAAACATTTTCGCCCCTATCCCAATTTTTGTCAGACCTAAAATGAAAATCTTTAAAAAATTTCTCTTCTGAAGAGCGACTCTTTTTTCATTCATAAACAGTTTTTATTATTCAGTTACTGCCAAGATTGTATTTCAAAACATAAAAAATCCCAGTGGTTACAAAAAAAACAAATAATAATAATAAATGCTACACTACGTTTGGTTTCCTAATATAATTAAAGTTGCATTTAAACTCTAAAATTAATTAACCCACAAAAATATCAGTTAAAATTATTGATAAAATTCCTTTCACCTAAGTTTACTTTGGATAAAAGAAATAATAAAAAATATTAAATTATAAAATATTAAAATTATTAATCATCTATCTATACATTAAAAAAGTTTTTCTCCTAGTGTTATTTATTCAAGCCAATGGGAGAAGAGGGCGAGGCAATTACATTGCTACAAATGCAATTAATTATTGACAACTGCCTCCATAACGTTCACCAACCTCGTGTACGTGCTTAGGATGGAGGGGAAAAGCAGTGGCTTCTGCCAATCACTGCTTTGTTCCTGTCCGTTTGTCGAAATATGGGAGTCACAACTTGTCAGTAACTGCTTTCCCAGTGTTTTGCTTGACGCCATGTTGGAGGGTGAACACCGTTCTGAATTTACCATATTTATTCGACCTTGAGAATGCCGCGCACTACAAATGCACAGATAAATATCAGATATCAACCAGTGCGTTTCGACAGGTGTGTCTTTTACGTAGAAAAGATTTGACTTATTCCATATACCTCTACATTTTACGTAGAAAAAGGATAGGCGGAGATGGGCGAGCAAAGCAGGCAGGGCACAAAGCACCCCAGTAATTATTAAAAATATCAAATAATAAAAAATACTGTGCTATGTCTGGATTCCTAGCATAATTACAGTTGCAGTTAATCTCTAAAGTGAATTAACCCACAAAAATATCGAAGTTAAAATAATCGATAAAATTTTTTTGCCCCAAATTTACTTTGAGTGAAAGAAATAATAAACCATATTAAATTATAAAATATTAAAATTACTAATTATTAATTATAATTATGAAAAATGTTGGTGCTATCAACCTAATAATAATAATAGGAAACCACACGGAACACAATATTATTATGATTTAATATTTTTGATAATCATAATTGAAATATTAATAGAATAGATAATTTTAATGTTTTATAATTTAATATTTTTTATTATTTCTTTTACCCAAAGTAAATTTTGGTGAAAGAAATTTATTATTATTATGGTGCGTGCAAGGAAGCCAGAGGCTTTTGCTGCATCAGCCAAAAAAAATTTCTGAGTTACCCTGAGAGAGAGAAAAATGATATCCAGCTCAGGACCCTGGGTGTGCCAAGCCCATACTCACTAGATGCGCGCCCTGGGGTTAAATATAATTAAAGTTGCATTAATTATTAATTACTCTTATTAAAAATAGGAAATAAATAATAAAAATATTGCGATGTCTGCATTCCTAATATAATTAAAATTGCATTTAAATCCTAAAATTAATTAACCCACAAAAATATCAAAATTATCAATAACCTTCCTTTCACCCAAACGTACTTCCTCTACTCATCAAAGGAATTAATTTTAGAAAATTCTAATCACTATTTCCTTTTACCAATTTGGTGCTTCAAGATATCAAACTTGCATCTGCAGAAAGATTTGAGTAATGCACTTTAATATTTAATGTTGCTTTGATGGTAAGTTATGAAGCAAACCTTTCGAGAATACTTAATTAACTTAATTATGCTCTGGTAAGAACCTTAATGTATGATGACATAACGTCCAACAAGAACACAATGGCGCCGAGGAAGCTGAATTACAGTTTAATTTGTTTTACATTAATAATATAGAGAGCCACGTACCTTCACCTGATTACTCACCGGCAGTAATAACGCGTGTGACGATATGAAGTTGTCATTAGAGACGCCAATGTAGCGTATAATTAAGAGTTGCTTCGATCGAACAGGAAACACGCTTATCATATTTACACAGAACAAGCAAAATATTACTTCGGTTAAAGCAGTACAAAAACCACCATTTTCAGCTAATTATGCAGGTGATACGTCATCGGTTACGTCATACAAAGAAGAAGTCTGCTTACAGCGCGTGACATCACAAGCGAGCAGGTGAAATATGCAGTATGGCGTCGATTATAAATTCCTATAATTATTCAAAAAATATAAAATTACCAAAGTTTTGACAGTAAGAAAATTACGCTTCTGTTCATAGAACATTCATGTTTATTTATTAATAAAGGATTTAAAAATTGTACGCTTTTGTTTGTTTATTTACAAAGCTTGTGGGAACATTTTTTGTAAATAAAGAATAAGCAAAATATTAATTCGGTTAAACAGTACAAAAACCACCATTTTCAGCTAATTATGCAGGTGACACGTCATCGGTTACGTCATGCAAATAAGAAGTCTGCTTCGCGTGCTGCCAGCGCGTGACATCATAAGTGAGCAGGCGAAGTTAGAAATATGCAGTATGGCGTCGATTATAAATTCCTATAATTAATTCAAAAAATATAAAATTACCGAAGTTTAGACAGTAAGAAAATTATGCTCCTGTTCATAGAATATTCATGTTTATTTATTAATACGTGATTTAAAAATTGTACGCTTTTGTTTATTTATTTACAAAGCTCGTGGGAACAAGAGTTTTGGAATATTTACTTGTGTAAACAGTTCATTTAAATATAAATAGATTTTAAGATCTGTGGCTCACTTCGTGTGCTTTATTGTTGCTGTGTTATTTAATACGTTATTTAGATCATGTGATTTTAGTACAAATTTTAAATCTGGAGAAACAATATTTCTATACTCTGTTAGGAATTACCTGCCATCCTCCCCATACCGGGTGGAAAAGACCTGAGTTCGAGTACCGTTGATGACGTGACGAATTTTTATGGGACTTTTTCACAATGTGGCTGAGTTAGTTGGTCTCAGGCGAGGGTAGCATGTTTTTTTTTCCCCGAAACTCGGGTTTTTCTTCCAGCAAACAGAAAATCGACCAGAGAACACAAGCAATTTACAAACAGTACAGTATATACATAGAAATATGGCCTCAGTTGCTGATGCTCATAAAACCTTATTAAACCAACAACATAGGGAATACCTTGATGTCTACTCTGTCTTGGCATAAATACACCACAACAAACCACAAATCTAAAAAACTGGGTTTTCTCTTTCGCTCTCAGCGTTACCTTTCTCCCAAACAGGTTCACGCTATACAAATCGCAAATTCGCCCTACCATGGAATATTGTTCCACATCAGGGGCTGGGCCACTAAAACCTCTCTCAGGCTTCTAGATTCTATTCAATGGAAGGCAGTTAATGGCCCATCTCTAACAAAGTCTCTCTACTTTGTGTCACAGTCTCTTTTCAGACGGTACGTGCCTTACTGGAACTGGCCCACCTTCCCGTTGTGCCGACGAGTACTCAGAACTATCTCTCCAGGTGATGCTTCTCGGTAGCCAAGTAGCCAGAACACAACAGAACATGCACACTGCTGACACAAACATACACTACTCACAAATCTGACCGGTTTACAATGGCATGGTTCTTTACAAAGATACGAGGTGGAGCTGAACTGACGTTCTAGGAGCCGCCCCTTACAAAAACACATGTCCACATGTCTCTGTCTCATAGTTCTGTTTCTGCTGCATGAATTTTGTATGGATACTTCCAGTGGTCTTCTGAATTGCCTTCTATAATTTCCATTCTCCCTTCCAAGCCAGTGCCACAACTAGTCAGCTCTTTTTACTGTCCAGCTTCAAACTCACAGAACCAACTTTTCTTCTTTCTCACTTATTCCTTCAACTTCCCTTTTCTGGAACAACCTCCCTTCATACACATTTCTTAAAATTACAACCCACAAAACTTCAAGTTTAATGTCAACAAATACCTTCTTTCATCGTCTCAACCTTCAACCCATGCATTGTACTAAGTACTATAGGGTCTTCATCAAAGAAAAAAAAAGATAAATATTATTTCAGTGGTTGTCAGCGTTCCTTAAAATTGTTGGAGACAGTAATACAAAGTGAAATATTCTTTGATATAAATTACCGCTAAAAATTGCTGTCTAAGGTCAAAAGAGTAGTAACAAGTCTCCCAGGAGCTAGTTACACAGTTCCTCATGAATATAACATAAAACAACCAGAAACAGCCAAAAACAAAAAGGATAAACACGCTTTACCTTGAGGAAGAGTGATGGTCTAGCGTGCATTCTTTTATCTTAATACATTTTAATGAAAGCGATGTTTCCTTGGTTTATGCTCAGCGAAACGGTCACTCACCTTTGTATCCATCTTGCGCGTTCATCATAAACGTGTACAGAGAACGCTTAGTCCGCTGAGAATTTCAGTGGACCTGGAGTTTATTTGGTCTTAGTGGACTTGTAATTCGCTCTCGAGAACATGGCCTTATTTGAATATTGAAATTGGAAAGATCCGATATTTGTTAAACAGCAGTGCGCTTATTCAATAGGCAAATGGCTACTTGAAAACTTTAGCCTATATTAGAACAATGGCCTCTGGGTCGTGTTCTTTAAATTCGGATCTGCATTTAAAGATCAGTAGTCTCAATGATACCACATCTCCCTGGTTGCCATCAATGAAAGCTGTCTATTTTGGCATTCTGAGAATGACAATGTACCGTATCAAAAGCAGGTTGTTGTTGTAGAGTTTTAGGCGCAGCAATAACTTAAGCCATCTTGCACTGTCCATAATATTTTGGTAAATTGTATGTTCTATGGTCGATTTTCTGTTTTCTGGACGAAAAGCCCGTGTTTCTTGGAGAAAAGCCATGCTACCTTCGCCTCAGACAGACAAACTCAGCCACGTTGTGAAAAAGCCTCTTAAAAATCTTCGCGTCATTGAGGGAATTCGAATTAAGGTCCTTTCCATCTGGTGTGGGGAGGACGCATAACTCTTGGCCAATGCTTCCCATGAAAGAAAATTATTCTGTGTCTACGTGTGTGTGTGCTGATGCTAATTGTCAGTGTAGAATTTTTTTGAATGATTCCAAATGACTACGCATTCGATTAGTGCTAGTTCAGGTCCGCCATGATTTCTCCAAGGTTGTTACTCTCCTCTTAGGGATGTTGTTCATGAACATCGAAATTTATTTCGATGGGGTAGTTTCAAAGCTATTTTACTGGTCCAAGATCATTAAGCAGTTAAAACACGCCTGAATTTTAATTTTTTCCATAATGGAGTTTCATTGGTCTCTAGTCAGTCAAGATTGTCAGTCAGTCCAGCAAGTTAAAATGGTCTTCTTAATTTCAGGGATTCTGGGTGAGCAAGAATATCTTCAGGCTTTCTAAAAAGTAATGGGAACCTGATAGCATCCGTGTAATTTTAGTAGCTAGATAGACACCTCACGTAGGTGTTTATCCAGCTTACCTTTAAATTTGTCCAAGCTGTCAGCCTCAACCACCCATGGAGACAACGTATTCCGGTAATTCACAATTCTTTATCAGTAAAGGGAGGAATTTTTATGGTAATTTTACACAACGTTGCTGACTTAATCGCTTTCAGGCAATGGTTGGATATCCGAGTGGTCAATTGGCCTTCGTCTCTCAACATCGATGCAAAGTACCTATCAGTTCATCCATAACATCAACTTTCCTAAATCTTCGTCTGCGCGGTAGCAGAGTGGCATCGTCACTGTCCTCCCCACACCGAGTGGAAAAGGCCCGGTTCGAATCCAATCGATGAAGCGAGGAACTTTTATGGGCGTTTTTTCACTCTGTGGCTGAGTTAGTCGGTCTCAGGCGTGGAGAGCAAGGTTTTTTTCGGGAAAAGCTGGGGTTTTTTGTCCAGCAAAACAGACAAATCGACCAGAGAACACGCACAATTTGCAGACACAATACATGAAATAATTTTCCGGGTGACCCTAATGTAATAGTTTACTTAAGCCTTCGTCACAACATTATGCAAGGGTCCGATCTGATTCGTTCCTTTCTTCCTTGCATTTAAATGCTTGGAAAACCTCCTTGAGTCCGATCTTTGCTCGCTTAGCCTGCTAATAGTTCCTGTAGTGTCTGCAGCATGATGGTATCTGGTTCTTGGGTGATGATGAGGTCTACAATATTTTTGCCCCTGTATAAATGTGTAAATATTTATAAATTTTGTTCCCCATGGGGTTCGAATCGTCATAAAAAAAAACATTAGAAAGAGTAATATTTCAACTTAACTTCGACTTCCACCATTTCTCTGTAGATCCAATAGGGAACATGCCATTCTTGGCTTTCTCACAGACATCCAGTATTTTGTTTTTCGTAAATATCTTTGCTGAAGTGTCCATGTCTTTGTCCCGCG